>NW_028170560.1:0-18193 GCF_963971535.1 Notolepis coatsorum
CTGATGACCATGGCACCTGGCAGGAGCACTTATTCAAGGGTACTACGACTATGCTTGCACCTCATGGTACCAAAGCACCTCAAAGGCGCTAAAAACAAAATTACAAACATCACAAAACAAACTGGTCAGACTACTACTTGACCTTTCCCTAGAACCCACCTCACCCCTGCCCACTTTGACAACCTAGGATGGCTTAGAGTAGACGACAGAGTACAGCAACTTGCAATGGGCCTGGTCTACAAGATACACTACACGACTAAGGTACCCATGGACATGTCAAAATACTTCCCAAAGGTCAGTGAATACCACGACCACAACACCAGAGGGAGCTCTACGGGCGACTGCAATTTGAAACTGGCCCCTGTAAATGTCCTAACCCAACCCCCTCCAATGTACAGTAAATGTCCTAACCCAGTAATACACAAGACCCTCTTCTTGGGACCAAGTAAGGTTGTCGATAATCCAATGTACAGTTACCCCCACCCCGCCTACCCATCCCCCCCACCTCACCCACCCAACCACCTCCAATGTACAGTCCCCCCCACCCCACCCCACCTACCCAACCCCCCCCCACCACCTCCAATGTACAGTTTCTTCTTCAAATGTAAATACTATTTTTTTTTTTACGCTTTTTGTATCACAAACGGTACTGTATTTGTAAATCTGGTATGTCATAAATGTATAGATGCAGCAGTACTGTCTATCTGTATGTCATGTATGTCATAATATGATGAATTGAAAATGGGGGACCCTGATGTAAACAAGACGAAAGTCTTTCTCTGGTCTGCATCCCCTTAACAATTGTGTGTATTGAGCTGTACTGTATTGTACCGATTCTGCAATCTGTTAATAAAATTTTCAATCAATCAATCAATCAACCAATCAAAACCACAAAACAAGGAAAACAATACATCTGCAATGAGAAATTACATGTGTTTCTGTCTCTCTTCGTGTACATGGGGGGGGGGGGGGGGGGGGGTCAGTGCCAATACTTCATATTGCACACTGACCAAAAACTTCTGATTGAATCAAAGAAATGTAGGCCAGGAAAAAAGTTCTGAAATGTGTAGGAACACTGTATGAGGATTAGTATGGTTAGCATTGGTATTATCGCCCTTATGTTTCAAATTTTCATAGGACAAAAGGTTCAGGAAAAAAACACCTTTTTTGAACTTTTAAAACATTTTAAAACAAACCTTTTAGTAAAGACACTGAGGGCACTCCCCCAGTTTTTGGCCATAGGTCATCTGTTCCCCTCTTAAACTGGTAAATGGTGCATTTATATAGTGCTTTTATCCAAAGCACTTTACAATTTGTTCCTCACATTCTACCATTCACTCACACATTCACACACCGACGGCCGAGCCATGCAAGGTGCCAACCTGCTCATCGAGCCACCCACCTCTGCCAGCATGGTGTTTTTCTTCAGTGCAGGCCTGGGATTGAAGCTCTGCATGCACTGGGGACAGCTGTAGACTCCCTTCTTCTCATCCTGGTCCCAGCAATCTCCAATACAGCCGCTGCAGTAACTGTGTCCACAGGGGATCGCGACTGGTTCCTTAAGAAGGTCCAGACAGATAGAACAGCAGAACTGGTCCTTGTCCAACACAACCCCCCCCTGCTGTTCGGCCATTTTACCTACGTCTTTCCAATAGCATGCAGCTGCAGAGCCGCAGAGGCAGTGGCGCTCTCAGAACATAAATTGAAAATAAATAATAATAAAAAACTAGACAATTCCGCGCGGGGAAATTGTGAAAGTGTGGGTGATGCCTGTGCACCGCCGGCCAACGGGAGAGGGTCTGTATTGTCTCTGTATTGTCTCTTTCCACAGCAAAACGGTAGGCAAGGCACCTTGGTTGAGAAATGCAGGCTTCAATCTATGTTGTTTAGTCTATCTGTTCAGTACTGTTCAGTAATGTTTCAAGATGCACAATGAGATCTTCTGAGAGAATTGTTGAATATATATAGAATACAAATGTTCTAGAATGTTTATTATGACATCATACTGTGACATCACAAATGTTCTAGAATGTTTGATTATGACATCATACTGTGACACATCACAAATGTTCTAGAATAGTCTATTATGACATCATATTGTGACATCACAAATGGTCTAGAATGTTTGATTATGACATCATACTGTGACATCACTTCTAGAATGTACTATTATGACATCATACTGTGACATCACAAATGTTCTAGAATGTTTGATTAGACATCATACTGTGACATCACTTCTAGAATGTTTGATTGACATCATACTGTGACATCACAAATGTTCTAGAATGTGCTATTATGACATCATACTGTGATACTGTGACATCACAACGGAACATGTTTGAGTTCCATTTGAATAATATAAATAATGTTTGGTAAGGCTGTCCCCGAAGCCTGTTTTTGGGATTCAAACTTTGTCAGGGTTCTTTGAACGGACGTTCGAACCTTCGGTTTTAATAAAAAATTCGTCTGGTCTGCTTCATGTATTACAATTATCAAATGTATCTTCATGCATTATAATAATACAAATATTATTATCATTTAAACAAACACTCACCTTAACACTCACTCTAGACACTTCAACACTACATTATATTAATCTATTATTAAAGAGATTTGCACTACATTCATACCTCATTCGTATTTGCACCTTATCCTGTTATTGTACCTCATTGTCTGCATTGTACCTCACCGTTTACGCATTTTACTCACTGTACTGAGATTGTACGTACCTAGCTTGTACTTTAGATTGTATATTGTAGGGGAGAACGAGGGACATTGTCACACTTTTTACTCTAGTGTGAATTGCTCATCATCAAAACATCTTTCAATAGTCATTCCTACATTAAATTGAAGCTTAAAATGTTGGCTTGAAATGTGTATCC
The DNA here is from genome assembly GCF_963971535.1 of Notolepis coatsorum. Classification (NCBI taxonomy): domain Eukaryota; kingdom Metazoa; phylum Chordata; class Actinopteri; order Aulopiformes; family Paralepididae; genus Notolepis; species Notolepis coatsorum. The sequence continues at coordinate 2,886 of NW_028170560.1, forward strand.
CTCTCATTTTCCAAAGTATTGTAACAAAACAGAGTTAATCACCTATCAAAGACACTGACACATTGTGACAATCATAAAAAGAAGACAATAAGGCAGAAATAAATTTGTGACCATCATAAAAAGAAGACAAGAAGGCAGAACTAAATTTGAAAGTTTAATTGCATTGACAAGTTGACAAATACATAACTTAATGCATCTTAACATGAACAAACGGGAAACACATCTTTAGGCCATCCTATATAACAAAATAAGAACACAATAAATCGGCCTAACAATAATAGCCTATACACAACATGTGACAACCAACCCCAAATAAAATGTGACGACCAACCCCAACTGGAATGTCTTGATAGCATCAAGGCTAACAGCCATCTAACAACTAGTTAGCTAGCTAACAACAATCTAAACTATAGCTATCCCTTCACACTTTTTAAGGGTAATAATTGTTTCATTATAAACCAATTGTGTAAAGGCCTAGAAGAAAAATACTGAGGAGCGGAATATTTACAAATGGACATGAAAAACACAAAAAGTCCTCTCACCTCAAATTCAGCTGTTTCACTCCAAAGATGACAATGTAGGTGAACTAACTCTGACCCCAATTCTGGACATTCAAATACCAAAGTATGGGAGACAGGACCCTCTGGTGGTGAAATATAATGAATGTGACAACTAGGGCTGTCCCCGACTAAGGATTTGGATGGTCGACTAGGATTGGCCAAAATTTGCCGTTAGTCGACTATTGGTCGACTAAAAAAAGAAAAAGTATAATATTTTTGGCTGAATTGGAGTGGGACGGTCACGTGACCCAAATCAGCCAATGGGAGCGAGGGTCTGGAGAGTGTGGGTCCGCAAAGTGTCTCGGGCCTGAGAGTGTCGGTGCTGTTGTCCTGCAGCTGGATGCATCTCCAGCCGAGGCTGCAGAGCGGAGCAGCTCACTCGAGTCTCGCGAGTCGCGCTGCCCGTCACCTGTCCGAGCGAGGCCGGGGCAGCTGTGTGTGTGACGTCAGTCACTCGAGTAGTCAGAAGAAAGACCGCCAATATTACTGATACAAGTTGTTTAGCTAGCTAAGAAAAACAAGGCAATGGAGGCAAAAAAGACTTTGCTCATATTGGGACAAGAAGTATATGTGGCTGAGATCCGTTTCAGATGATCCCCAAAAGGTAGAATGCAGGATCTGCCACATGGAGCTTCACCATCACCCATGGAGGAGAGGGGGATGTCACGTAGTTGTTCAGAGGAGCGCCTCTTCAGCAAGTCTGGCCCGACTATTATTGAGAACTGAATCAGAGGGTCGGTTTGTTATAATAACAGAATACACGGGGAGTATCGTCGGGACACTGTCCAGAGGGAAGGGGGCAATAGAATCCGGAGGCTAATATCCCCAAAACCGGAGGTGAGTTTAATAAGATTAATAACAAAATTAGCTATATATAGCCTACCGTCTGCGTCGAATATGAAATAAGGGCATTTAAATAATAAATACATTTCTTTCATTTTAATTAGCAATAATTTTTTTTTAAATATATATATTTGTTTACCCCCCCCCCCCCCCCCACGTGTCCCGCATTGTCCCGCAAAAGCAGTGCTGCTGTCCTGCGACTGAACCATTTTGACCTGGTCACCCTACTGTGGGGGTGCTTAATGTCTGAAGGAGTCGACTGAAGGCTTCTTGTCCTCTGCAAAAGCTGGATACACCTTGATATTTGTCTAGTCTAGTGTGTTCATTAGATGGGTGAAATCCTCTTTCAGTGCCTCTGTGCCTGTTTTCATAGGCAGTTAGCCTCTGGTATGCGTTCCATTAGCGTTAGCCACGCTTCTAGGCCTCTTTTCTTTTGGAAAGAATGATAAAAAATGTTGGCCAGTCGACTACGGCTCCTTTCGACCGATTAGTCGACTAATCGATTAATAGGGGTCAGCCCTAGTGACAACCTACCCGTGTGACAACGTCCCCCGTTCTATATATTCCTCTTTACTTACCTTTTTTTTGTATTGTATGAAGCACACTCTCAGGGGCTCATACAGAACCAAGCATTTCATCGTAAAGTACCTGTATTTTATTGCGATACTTAATAAACAAACTTGAAACTACATTGTAATTTTATTTGGTTGTTTGTTTGACACGCGTGTAACGGTTGTGACAACGTCACCTCAAACTTCAATGCCCCGAGTGGGAGTCGAACCCCGGTCTCCCACACCGCGGGCAGAAACACAGGCCGCTGTACCAAGAGGTGAATTCACTTCTAAGTGCTGGGTCTATGCGTCTTTTTGAGGATGTGAGAGTGAGTTTAACCCATAGCACCGCTACTCACCCCAGCCCTTCTTGACTGCGCTCTGATTACCCAAAGACTGGTAAAATAGATTCCTTACCTCACATCAGATGTTCTGCAAAAAGATTATTCCAATTCCTGATCGCCATTCCAAATATCGATCGTGTTTATTGATCCAACGCTGGGTACTCGAAACACATAATCCACTCTGTTCTGAGGGTCGGCGATGACTGCAATCGGCTGCCTGAGAAGTAAAATGTGGATTCCGGATATTTTTCCCCCCATGCATTTTCATTCAGTCCAATCCAATGCGTGCATTACCATCCGGGAGACGATAGGGGGCGGTATTTTCCCTGTTCGAGCTCAAGACAGTCCCAATGGTAACGTGAGGCTAGATTGATGAAAAATGAATGGAAATCGCTAATAAAAGAAATAACGATTAAATAACGAGATTTCTCGTCCTTGGCACTCAAAGTGTTAAACTCACTCCACTCCACCCAAGGCATCCGGGTCACGGCACCATTGTAACGGTTGTGACAACGTCACCTCAAACTTCTATGCCCCGAGTGGGAGTCGAACCCCGGTCTCCCACACCGCGGGCAGCAACACAGGCCGCTATACCAAGAGGTGAATTCACTTCTAAGTACTGGGTCTATGCGTCTTTTTGAGGATGTGAGAGTGAGTTTAACCCATAGCACCGCTACTCACCCCAGCCCCTCTTGACTGTGTTTCACGATACCATCCGTTACACGTGTTTTAATTATATCACTTACCTCCGTCTCTTTTCTATTTCATTTTATTTGTCCCCTTTCCCCGTTACCCTTCGAGGGGACATTTTGTCCTCTCACCAGGCCGTCATTGTAAATAAGAATTTGATCTTAAGTGACCTGCCTGGTTGCGTCTATTCTTTCCCCAATACATTTCCAGTTCCGCGTGCGCGTTCAACGATCTGATTGGCCACGGACGTTTCTGGTGCGATCTGATTGGCCACTGACGTTTCTGGTCATGTGACATGTGCGCCCAATCGCGTGACGAGCTGCGTCTTTGCCCATTTCCGGGTCTAACGGCCTGCAAACTACCTAACGCCTAGTTTATCACTGGTTAAGCTTAGGCGACTCTTTCGAAGTTGGTTAAGGTTAGAGTTTGGAATCAGGGCTGGTGTTCTATCGCCCTGCTCTAAGACAAACTCTAACCTTAACCAACTTCGAAAGAGTGCCTAAGCTTAACCGTCGAAAGAACTTGCCGTCACACAATTGGGCGCACATGTCACATGACCAGAAACGTCAGTGGCCAATCAGAGCGCAGAAGGCGAACGCGGAACTGGAAATGTATTGGGGAAAGAATTCAGGCTGCCTGGTTAGATAAAGGTTAAATAAAAGTAGGCTACATGAAGAACGTGCAGACCTAAGTGTAAAGGCTGCACCAGCGTCTAAGCTGCTTTATGAAAATACATTATATCCAAAAATGAAAAAGCAGTGGGGTTAGGGTTAGAAATAAATAGTTTATTTTGCCATCTTTAATGCTACAGTGCAGGAAATAGTCATAGGAAATACGTGCTGCCCATGATTGTCAGAATATTGAACACTATAAACCCTGAAGCACATTTACACTTAAATGTTGAAAAAAAAAACGTGGACATAAAACACTGAAAAGCACGATTTCAAGTTCCGTTCCCAACACACACTGTAACATACTGTACACACATACTCTACATACACACTGTAACATCACTGCAGCCACACACACACACTGTAACATCACTGCAGCCACAGCCACGTGCACACCCGCATATACTGTAGACACACACACACACACACACACACACGATATGGTTCACTCATCAGCAGGATTCAAACTACTCTTAACAACATTGGGGCCGAGCCGAATGCTTTGAAGCCTCACTCGTTGCCACGGTAACGGCCGTGTTTTCTTTGTCCGTCTGCGTCAGGATTGGAATGGCTTCTTAGGAGATAGTTATTGATCAAATTGCCCAAAGAAATACTTTCTCAAATCTCTCGTTTAGCAAATTACATCAGTGATAATCAAACCGTAAACAAAGAGGCCTATTAAGATTTTAGATCCTAATATGAAAAATGTGATTTAACAATAACCTAATTGTATGTCTGCACTTTATGCATTGCTCTTGGTCTGCCAATTTTGTGCAACTTTTATGCCTATGTCTTTTTGTACTGCTGTGAAGCACTTTGAGCTGCAATTCTTGTATGAAAGGTGCTATATAAATAAACATATTATTATTATTATTATTATTATTATTATTATTATTATATTATAAATAATGACACCATTTCAGAAAAAAATAAAAAGGTATGGTGATGAGGCAGCGTTCTAGTTGTACTGGCCAAACATATTTTAATAAATGTTTAGACACAGATGGAATTGGTTAGATCAGTAGCATCAAGAGGAGAGTACGGAGATTTTGAATAATGTCTCCTAAAGACACATTTCTGGGGACTTTTGAGAGAATGACATTTTCCAGGACTACTTTTCCATTACATTTACTCATTGTGTTTTTTCACAACAAAGGCGCAGAATGTTTTATGTGGGTTTCCTCCAACATGGCTGCCTATTGTGAAACTTACCCAGCACATTATGACATGGGAACCCTCATCAAGCAGAGCTACTCGATAAGACTCCTAAAGCCCTCTCACGCCCTCTGCTGGTAAAACATGTAAACAACACGTTGTGAGACTGGTATGTCTGAGTACCACTATCAAGCACGCCCACACAACATACATATATCCAATAATAGTATCAGTAATTATAATAAAACACACGATACTTGTGCCCTAATGATAAGGATAAACGCTCAATGAAGAAACCCAATGGCCATCCAGCGTCCAGATAGATGGGCAGCAAGAGTCAGCTAAAAAAAAAGCAGCAAGAGTCGGGGTTATCAAGTGGATACCCCCCTTCACTGGTGTTTCTTCAAGTAAACAGTAACTCTAATTGCAAATTTTCTCTTTGCGTCATTGTAAACCATGATACAGTCCTTTGGAGTATAGCTGACAGAACCCCAAACTGAACTGAGGATAACAAATTGACCATGTGCTGCTCAAAGGCGGTTTAGGTGGTTGCTGACGAGAGGGATCTGACCCTGGAACACCATGTTGAGTCTGTTTGAGGCGGTCTAGGTGGTTGCTGACGAGAGGGATCTGACCCTGGAACACCATGTTGAGTCTGTTTGAGGCGGTCTAGGTGGTTGCTGACGAGAGGGATCTGACCCTGGAACACCATGTTGAGTCTGTTTGAGGCGGTCTAGGTGGTTGCCGACGAGAGGGATCTGACCCTGGAACACCATGTTGAGTCTTTCGGTCGTGTCACACCGTTCTGCGAGGTGCGTTGCTACTGTATTCTAGTCTGTGCAACGGTCAGTTGGTCTGGTCTGCTTTGGTCACGTAGAGCAGGGGTTCAGACTGATAACTGATCTGTAGTGAGGATCGTAGAGCCTTCTGTTGGTGTAGCCTAGTAATGACCACTTGGTTGTTAGTTAGAGAGATAGAGATAGAGATAGAGATAGAGATAGAGATAGAGATAGAGATAGAGATAGAGATAGAGATAGAGATAGAGATAGAGATAGAGATAGAGATAGAGATAGAGATAGAGATAGATAGATAGATAGATAGATAGATAGATAGATAGATAGATAGATAGATAGATAGGTAGGTAGATAGGTAGGTAGATAGATAGGTAGTTAGATCCTTCATGTTCCTCAGCAGTCTCAGTCTCTTGTAGAGTCTCAGGTCTGTAGAGTCTCAGGTCTGCAGGGAGGTCTGCAGAGCCTTCATGTCCCTCAGCAGGCTCAGACTCCTCTTGTTGCGCTCCCCCGGTCCCAGTTTGACTCCTCCTGCAGAGCGCCCCCTGGTGGTCACCGTGGTGGTTACCTTCACCTCGCTGCCGTTGCCCCGCTTCTTGTCACTCACCTCCCTCCGGAGCTTATTCATCTGGGAACAGGAAGGGGAGGAGCCTTTACAGTATATGTGTGAATACATTAAGGAACAGGAACGGGAGGAGCCTTTACAGTATTATGTGTGAATAATACATTAACTCATTGGACGCCACTCACGAGAAAAGTCGGGTTAACTAGCCATGCGTTGAGCGCCAATCACGAGAAAAGTCGGGTTTTTAAATCATTATTTCTTTTATTCGCTAGATCCATTCATTTTTCATCCATCCAGCCGGATGTTATCATTGGGAATGGGTCTGAGCTCGCAAAGGGGGAAATACGCCCAACGCCTTCCGGCCGGTATTGCACATCATTGCCTTCCTTCCCCCTTGGGCTGTACGCTGATCTAACAGGTCCGGTCCAGGTTTTCCTTCTCGGGCGAATCAGATATTTCTTTCGTAACGATCACGCATGTCTGTGTATGTGTGTGTGTGTGTGTGTGTGTGTGTGTGTGTGTGTGTGTGTGTGTGTGTGTGTGTGTGTGTGTGTGTGTGTGTGTGTGTGTGTGTGTGTGTGTGTGTGTGTGTGTGTGTGTGTGTGTGTGTGTGTGTATGCATGTCGTTGGCTATGGCCAAGGCACGGAGAAGCGATCTTTTTTTTTTATCCACTTTTTCTCCCATTTTCTATTTTTCTCCCATCCCAATTTCGTATCATCCAATTCAACCCTCCCCTGTCTCGAACGCCGTTTCTTGCCTCCCACAAGCCGGCTGCAATGTGGACTAAGTCATACATAGCACAAGTCCCCTCCGATACTCGAGGTAACAGCCGTCGCATCTTTTCACCCGCGCAGCGCGATCTTTCAGCGTCAGGGGTCTGCGCTTTGGAGGGGCCCCGCCCCCGTCGCTTCTTGATTCTACTGCGCAGGCGCACCAACCGACCTGTAGGAGTCGCTGTCCACAACGCCCGATCCCCACCCATCAGTTTCCCACCCCCTAATACGGCCAATGTGTATTAGTGCGGACGACCAGCTAAACTGAAAGCAATGTGGAGCGCTGGGCTCGAACAGGCGAACCCAGCGTCTCCAGTATCCGTGGTGAGCGCCTTGACCACTGCACCACGTAGCCGCCCTGAGAAGCGATTTTTCAGCCCCGCTTCTGTATCGTGCACGAGGACACATATGATACCGATAATCTAGCGTTATTTTCAGAACGATTCATAAATCAAGCGACAAATGGCTCGAGTTTCTTGAGATTAGACAGAATCGCTCTGGAACTATATTCATATTCACCACGGTATAAAACGGAAATGTATGTATGAAAAAATTATCCGTTTTGTGCATGTTGACTGGAAGAAACTCACTGACAAATCGACGTGTTCATTAGATCCATAGCTATAATATTTCATATAGTTTTAGCACGCGCAACAGCGTTTCCGTTAGCCGGTAATTACCGGTATTTGTCCGGCAAAATCTCCTGAAGTCCGACATATTTAATTTCTCCGGTCTTAATGTCCGGTGAAAATAATTCCCTGAGTCTAAGCACAATTTGATTATTTGAATTGTATTAAAATAGGCTAAAATTAAATAGCCTATGCGATGAACGAAACGATCATTACATTTGTTTCCTCGTTGCTTCTAATAATGACAACGACGTTGTCAGCGAGAGCTTTAAAAACGTAGGTCTCGGTTCGCTTCATCGGACCAAACGCGAACCAAATATAGGAAGTGATTATTATTACCACTGCTCGCAGCACTCACTGCAAAACAAGCACACTGCATCTAATCTCTCTATCTATCTATCTATCTATCTATCTATCTATCTCTCTCTCTCTCTCTATGTCTGTGCATCTTGGGAAGAAGGAAGAAAAAACGCGGCTTATTATTATTACCGAGGCGCGCGGCTTATTATATTATTAAAACGGCTACTTGTGGGCACTCATAAAAACACCGTGGTCTACAAGTTGTTTAGCGAGAGGATGGTGGTAGGTAATGTGCTTCAATAGAACAATGGATCAATGCCATGTCAAAACTCGGCTCCGCTGATCTGGGCTCTGCAGTACACACACAGACACACACACACGCGCGCGCGCACACACAGGATCGCAGCCACACACACATTTCCACTGTCCAATAGACAAGCGCCCTTTTCGACCGCGTGACATTGAGGTGGAGAGAGTAGTCACGCAAACCACGATAATGTTGCAGTCTCTCTGCTTTCTCAGTTCTTCGCTTGATATAATTAATACAAATGTCCAATATAACGGAATTCGTTAGCTCATAAAAATGTGATTATAACAGACTGCTGTTCAGTGTCGGACCGACTGCCACATACGCGGTCTATTTTATTTCAAGTCAGCAGCAGCACGGAGACGGAGTATCGAGGGACTTATTTTATTTGGAATATATTAATGACTGTATACGCAAAAGTAGCCTAGTTTTAAGTAATAATATTATAAATCTACATGCCTTGAGGATGACATGAGCCTGCCTATCAATTGTTTTAAAGCTCAATAAACTATGACCGGAATTAATCTCATTTGTCCGGTAGTTGAAATCTTGCAGGTCACGGAGACCGGCAACAATTTTTTCTAACGGAAACCCTGACGCGCAAGTTTGGCATTCTCCCCATTGCATTATGGCGTTCTAACCAGAAGGTAAACAGCGACCCCTAGGCGCTGAATGAGTTAAGGAACAGGAAGGGGAGGAGCCTAACCGGTGATCCTGCACCTGTGTTTAGTGTGCGGTGGGATGCCACACCTGTGTTTAGTGTGAGTCCACACCTGTGTTTAGTGTGAGTCCACACCTGTGTTTAGTGTGAGTCCACACCTGTGTTTAGTGTGTTTAGTGTGAGTCCACACCTGTGTTTAGTGTGAGTCCACACCTGTGTTTAGTGTGAGTCCACACCTGTGTTTAGTGTGTTTAGTGTGAGTCCACACCTGTGTTTAGTGTGAGTCCACACCTGTGTTTAGTGTGAGTCCACACCTGTGTTTAGTGTGTTTAGTGTGAGTCCACACCTGTGTTTAGTGTGTTTAGTGTGAGTCCACACCTGTGTTTAGTGTGTTTAGTGTGAGTCCACACCTGTGTTTAGTGTGTTTAGTGTGAGTCCACACCTGTGTTTAGTGTGTTTAGTGTGAGTCCACACCTGTGTTTAGTGTGAGTCCACACCTGTGTTTAGTGTGAGTCCACACCTGTGTTTAGTGTGAGTCCACACCTGTGTTTAGTGTGAGTCCACACCTGTGTTTAGTGTGTTTAGTGTGAGTCCACACCTGTGTTTGGTGTGAGTCCACACCTGTGTTTAGTGTGTTTAGTGTGAGTCCACACCTGTGTTTAGTGTGAGTCCACACCTGTGTTTAGTGTGAGTCCACACCTGTGTTTAGTGTGAGTCCACACCTGTGTTTAGTGCGAGTCCACACCTGTGTTTAGTGTGAGTCCACACCTGTGTTTAGTGTGAGTCCACACCTGTGCTTAGTGTGAGTCCACACCTGTGTTTAGTGTGAGTCCACACCTGTGTTTAGTGTGAGTCCACACCTGTGCTTAGTGTGAGTCCACACCTGTGTTTTGTGTTTGTACAGCTGGCTGATCTGCTCTCCTTTCCTCTCCATCCTCATCAGCAGCCTCTCCTGGTCTCTCTGCATCTCTCTCCTCTGGTGCCCGGAGACGCTGGTCTCCATCTGCCTCATGAGGTCCTCCTGCTCTCTGCAACACACACACACACACGCATATACACACACACAGGTTATTTACAACCTTAGCTTAACACATTCCCGGCCAATCACGTATATATACATTATTGGGAGCCAGCGCTTGATGGCCAAAAACGTATATATATACGTTTTTAACTCGTTTTTTCTTTTATTCCATTTTAATATCCTATTAAATGTCATTGTATTTTGGCTGGAAAAGGCATATTGGGACTCCAAAAGTGCAGTACCGGCCAGATCCTGGTATTGGCGCTGTCTCGAGAATGCATTTTCCCCTGTTGCAGACCAGGTGTAACTTTTTTTTCGGTCCGGGCATACTATTCTGTTAGCCTGAAGCTATGGCTTCACCAGATCGCATGAAATACCTTATTTTTTTTACGCCGAATGCATTATGCTGTAAAGGAATATGGCATCAGCCAATGGACTATATGATCTAGCAGATGGTGATCAAATAACTGGGAAATTCTTTTTGGAATCCAACCGGCCACAGGTAAGAGCGATTTGACGTAAATTTCAGCCTGATCGGGCCTTGTTCTCATAGCCATTCCCCTGATCTGCCTATGTTGTTGTAATAACGAATGCCGTTATTGGTAATCAATAATCAGAAACGACTTCCCCTGCCCCCCCCCCCCCCTTTCATGCATTCATGGTGGAAAATTATACAGATAATATGCATTTAGATTTTTAACTCTAGCTTGTGTAGGACCGAAACGCCATCGATTTAACATTATTAGCTTAGCGCCTTGCCTTGCAGGAATTATCCCAGACCATTCAGATATAATGCTCATATTCACGACGCTATAAAACGGGAACGTATTGATGAAAAAAAAAAATCTTTATGGCATATTGAAGGGAAGGTTTATACTGTCAATTGACAATGACAATGGATACATAGCTATAATATAAAATATAGATTTAGCTCTACAAACAACGTGACGCACAGTGAAAAGTTGTAATGAAAAGCTGGCGTCCGAGAGTGGGGCCCGTCTAATCTAATGGCTGGGAATGTGTTAAAGTTTAGATGACTTTAGGAACAGAGGTAAGATGGGCAGGTCAGTAATAACGTCTGCATTACTTGCACAATAAAAGCCATTACATTGGGTTGGACATGTTATCATAACACAATAAAAGCCCTTACATTGAGTTGGACATGTTATCATAACACAATAAAAGCCCTTACATTGGGTTGGACATGTTATCATAACACAATAAAAGCCATTACATTCGGTTGGTAATGTTATCATAACACAATAAAGGCCATTACATTGGGTTGGACACGTTATCATAACACAATAAAAGTCATTACATTCGGTTGGTAATGTTATCATAACACAATAAAAGCCCTTACATTGGGTTGGACACGTTATCATAACACAATAAAGGCCCTTACATTGGGTTGGACATGTTATCATAACACAATAAAAGCCCTTACATTGGGTTGGACACGTTATCATAACACAATAAAAGCCATTACATTGGGTTGGACATGTTATCATAACACAATAAAAGCCATTACATTGGGTTGGACATGTTATCATAACACAATAAAAGCCCTTACATTGGGTTGGACATGTTATCATAAGACAATAAAAGCCATTACATTGGGTTGGACATGTTATCATAACACAATAAAAGCCATTACATTGGGTTGGACATGTTATCATAACACAATAAAAGCCCTTACATTGGGTTGGACACGTTATCATAACACAATAAAAGCCCTTACATTGAGTTGGACATGTTATCATAACACAATAAAAGCCCTTACATTGAGTTGGACATGTTATCATAACACAATAAAAGCCCTTACATTGGGTTGGACATGTTATCATAACACAATAAAAGCCCTTACATTGGGTTGGACATGTTATCATAACACAATAAAAGCCCTTACATTGAGTTGGACATGTTATCATAACACAATAAAAGCCCTTACATTGAGTTGGACATGTTATCATAACACAATAAAAGCCATTACATTGAGTTGGACATGTTATCATAACACAATAAAAGCCCTTACATTGAGTTGGACATGTTATCATAACACAATAAAAGCCATTACATTGGGTTGGACATGTTATCATAACACAATAAAAGCCCTTACATTGGGTTGGCCACGTTATCATAACACAATAAAAGCCATTACATTGAGTTGGACATGTTATCATAACACAATAAAAGCCATTACATTGAGTTGGACATGTTATCATAACACAATAAAAGCCATTACATTGAGTTGGACATGTTATCATAACACAATAAAAGCCGTTACATTGGGTTGGACATGTTATCATAGACAATAAAAGTAGGGATGCTCGATATTGGCTTTTTTACCGATACCGATATACCGATATATGCAGGGTGCCCCCCCCTCAAAAAACTGAATAATTTCAGGTAATTAACATTACATATCTCTTGTCGTGTAATTAACACAACATTATGCATACTTTGACAATAAATAAAATAATAATTTGTTCTTACTTGCTTGCCTGGGTAAATAAAGGTTAAATAAATGTAATGTAAATATATATATATTATATTTTTTTGAAAACCGATACCGATATTTTCCGATATCACATTTTTATGCCAATATAGGTAGGCCGATAATATCGGACATCCCTAAATAAAACCATTACATTGAGTTGGACATGTTATCATAACACAATAAAAGCCCTTACATTGGGTTGGACATGTTATCATAACACAATAAAAGCCATTACATTGGGTTGGACATGTTATCATAACACAATAAAAGCCATTACATTGGGTTGGACACGTTAATGATTTTTATATGATTCATAATATTTTTCTCTTTTATTACAGTTGTTACAAAAAAAATTCAAAACCGTCTTCCACAAAAGTTACAGGTAACTAACTCCTAACTTCTTACACATTTGCACGACCTCTTCTACCTCGTTTTTTTAGCATTTCGCATTTTGTACATTTTAGTTTTGTATAATTGTATAGTGTTTGGTCTCTTACTCTTTTACTGTATGAAGCACAATCTCCAGAACCATGTGTGACAAATAAAACAAAACTTGAACTAACACTAACTCAAACACACACACACACACTACTCACACGCTCATCAGTCGGAGCTCCTCTTGAAGCGCCCGCAGCAGATCCGACAGCTCCTCCCCGCTGGACGAGGAGGACGAGGAGGAGGAGGAGGAGCCGCTGCTGGCTGAGCGGCTGTGATTGGCCGCCTGGGGGCTCCTCTGGACCAACGGGGCGTGAGAGAGGACTCGGCTGTTGCAGAGCTGTGGATGGTGCTGCTTGAGCAGGGAGAGCACCGACTGGACGTTGGCTCTGACCGAGTGACTACAGCCTACTGACTGAGAGAGAGAGGAGGGGGGGGGGGGGGGGGGGGGGGAGAGAGGGAGAGAGGGAGAGGGGGGGGGAGAGAGGGGGGGGAGAGGGGGGGGAGAGGGGAGAGAGAGGGGGGGGAGAGGGGGGGAAAGAGAGAGAGGGGGGAGAGAGAGAGGGGGGGGAGGGAGAGAGAGGGGGGCGGGCGGGAGAGAGAGAGGGGGGGGGGAGAGAGAGAGGGGGGGAGAGAAAGGGGGGGAGAGAGAGGGAGAGGGAGAGAGAGGGGAGAGAGGGGGGGGAGAGGGAGAGAGAGCGGGGGAGAGAGAGAGAGAGGGGGGGAGGGAGAGAGAGAGGGGGGAGAGAGAGGGGGAGAAGGGGGAGGGAGAGAGAGGGGGGGAGAGGGAGAGAGGGGGGAGGGAGAGAAAGAGAGAGGGGGGGAGAGAGAGGGGGAGGAGGGAGAGAGCAGGGGGGAGAGAGGGGGGAGGGAGAGAGAGAGGGGGGAGAGAGAGAGGGGGGGGAGAGGGGGGGGGGAGAGAGGGGGGGAGAGGGGGGGGGAGAGAGAGAGGGGGAGAGGGAGAGAGAGAAAGAGAGAGGGGGGGGAGAAAGAGAGAGAGAGGGGGAGAAAGAGAGAGAGCGAGAGAGGGGGGAGAGAGCGGGGGGGAGAGCGAGAGAGAGGGGGGGGGAGAGAGAGGGAGAGGGGGGAGGGAGAAAGAGAGGGGAGAGAGAGAGGGGGGAGAGAGGGGAGGAGGGAGAGAGCGGGGGGAGAGAGAGAGAGGGGGAGGGAGATAGAGAGGGGGGAGAGAGAGAGAGAGAGAGGGGGGAGGAGAGAGAGAGGGGGGAGGGGAGAGGAAGAGAGAGAGGGGGGGAGAGAGAGAGGGGGGGAGAGAGAGGGGGGAGGGAGAGAGAGGGGGGGGAGAGAGGAGAGGGGGGGGGAGAGGGGGAGGAGGGGAGAGGGGGGGAAGGAGAGGGGGGAGGAGAGAGAGAGGGGGAGAGAGAGGAGCAGAGAGGGGGGGGGGGGGGGGAGGAAGGAAAGAGAAAGAGAGAGGGTGGGGGAGAGGAGAAAGAAAGAGGAAGGAGAGAGTGTCAATATACTGTATCTCAAGCTCACCCTCTTTTCTTGATCCACCACGTCACGTCGTCGTGATTGGAGGACCAAGCGAAGAGGGCGGGTTTGAGGTAGAGGTCGGGTCGAGTCGCAGCACGAGTTGCAGCTCAACAATGTAAACACAGATCCATGTGCTTTTCATGGGCGTCGAGGCCGGTGGCTGGCGGTTAGCCAACAAAAACCACCCATGTGATTCTAATGTAAATGTCACTCCGCCCCCAAGCTCAGACTGTTGCTTTTTACTATTATTTAGAGATACTATAACTGTTAGCCGTTGCAGTAAATATGTTCTTAAACATTCAAACTGTGATCATGTAAAGAAATAATAATAATAATAATAATAATAAAAATACACTCGAGGATGGAAGTGCCGTACCGGATGCGTGAACACTTTGGGCAACCAACATGTACTTCCGCGTTTCTCCGATTGGCCAGCGATACGCCGGTAACGCGCGCATTTCGTACTTGTCTCCCTGTGTACAGCTGAGAGCTCCAGCATAGCTATATGTCCGCGAGCTAGGCGCAAGCCAGAGTAAAACACAGTTTTCATTCAATCAATAATAACATTAACGAGACTCTCGTTGTGTCTATTCTGCTAACGCTACCTCTCATTGCTTTAACGTTACTTAGTCTCTCGGTGTCTATCTGCTAACGTTAACGTTGCCAACGTTAGCATTAGGTAATAACCGGTTTAAAATGGATGGTGATTACCTCACGTTGTGTCTATTCTACTAGCATTAACCATTAGTTACTAGTACAAACAATCAATAACGAGTTATATTGATCACGCTATGTACGATAGCCATGCTAAAACGCTAGCACAACATTAGCACCTAACCTAACAACAACAACAAGCTTAACAAGTCAGCGATCTTTTTGTGAGACTAAACTCTCGCTCGGTGGCAAATTGTGTTGATGTCGGTTTTGTTTCGTCAATAAATGAGGCAGAATACACAAGGACCGTATCCTTTTTTGTTTATTGCACTCCTATGCGAGACATTAAAGATGGCGGCTTTCCGTTTT
>NW_028170559.1:0-10336 GCF_963971535.1 Notolepis coatsorum
CATCATCCGCTCCATTCATTCTTTCATAGATAGCACGGATGTATTCATTCAATCATGTGCTATCTATTTATATCTATTAATCTATAACAAATCTAATTTGCTACACCGACATGTGTTGTCTGCCCACCTGCCTTCACAATTCTCCCTTAATTGGCACATATTTTATGCAGAAAAAAAGCAGTGGTGCCTAATCTGCTTTTTATTTATAATTTTTTTTGTAATGTTCATACTAGACTTACATAGTTGGTCGCCGATCATAAAAGGTTTATCCCTGAAACGGCCTGAATCTTAACCTTTAGGAGTTTACGTGAACCGACTTTCCTTACACGACATTCAAACAACGCTCAATCTAAGCCGCAATGTTTTCTTGAGTCTCTCTTGAAGAGGTCAGCTGCTCCCTGTCACCACTGATGAGATAACAGCGGACCCCTAAGTACGCTTCAGTGGCATCTGCTGTAAAGGAACATGCCAACATTATGGGAAATTATTTTTATATCCTCACATGATCTTGTAAAGTATGCCTTGGAGGAGATAGAGCATACATACTTGTGGGGCGGCGTGGCTCAGGGGTAGAGCGGGTCGTCCAATGATCGAAGGGTTGGTGGTTCGAATCCCGCTCAAGCCCATGTCCATCCCACTGCCGTTGTGTCCTTGGGCAAGACACTTAACCTACTTGCCTCGTATGAATGTGTATGCATGTGAATTAATGTTGGTGGTGGTCGGAGGGGCCGTAGGCGTTGATTATTCGCCACGCTTCCGTGAGTCTGCCTCAGGGCAGCTCTGGCTGCAATTGTAGCTTACCACCACCGGTATGACTGTGTATGAACGAATAATGGACTCTGTAAGCGCTCTGGGGTCTCTGGGGTGTCACGAAGAGCGCTATATAAATCCAATCCATTATTATTATTATTATTATGCCTTGGAGGAGGTAGAGTTTGCCTTGGAGAAGGTAAAGTGTGCCTTGGAGAAGGTAGAGTTTGCCTTGAAGGAGGTATAGTTTGCCTTGGAGGAGGTAGAGTATGCCTTGGAGGGGGTAAAGTATGTATTGGAGGGAGTAGGGAGTAGGGACCCTGGTGGAAACAAGACGAAAGTCTTTCTCTGGTCTGCATCCCCTTAACAATTGTATGTATTGAGATGTACTGTACTGTACCCATTCTGCAATCTGTTAATAAACTTTTCAATTCAATCAATCAATCAATAGAGTATGTCTTGGAAGGAGTAGAGTATGTCTTGGAGGGGGTAGAGTATGCCTTGGAGCGGGTAGAGTATGCCTTGGAGGGGGGTAAAGTATGTATTGGAGGGGGTAAAGTATGTATTGGAGGGAGTAGAGTATGTCTTGGAGGGGGTAGAGTATGCCTTGGAGTGGGTAGAGTATGCCTTGGAGGGGGTAAAGTATGTATTGGAGGGAGTAGAGTATGTCTTGGAGGGGGTAGATTATGTCTTGGAGGGGGTAGAGTATATCTTGGAAGGAGTAGAGGGAGTAGAGTATGTCCTTGATGGAATGTCTTCTCATCTTTCTTCCTCTCATCATCTTGGTAAAGTATGCCTTGGAGGGGGTAGAGTATGCCCTGGATGGAATGTTTTAATCATTGCACGGAAACACTTGTCTTCTATTGACAGACAGCAGCCTCATGTATTTGGTCAACATGTTCTTTGGATACTATCGCTGATGTATGACAGCCGAGGCCTGTGCTTCGCTCAAGATACTAGCCATTGGTGGTGTAGGGGGCAACTATCCAACATAGTACAAGAGAAGCCATATTGGATTTTCTACCATTTTGAAAAAAAAAACACTTGTACCCCTATAGCACTCCTAGTCGGTTTTCATGAAACTTATATTATAAAAATACTTATAATGCGTTATAGTCTGCTTATAACACTGTATAATTATAGTTATATGCACTCATACATACTTAACAATAACAATAATCACATCACATTATAGAACATTTTATAATGACTTATAAAGGTCAAGTATCATAATACTTCGTAATTGCTCAGACATACCACGTTTTTTAAAGGACTGGCATTTGCTGATCAAACGTTTACATAGGGGGTGTGTCTTGGATGGGGATGTGGTGGGGATTGATGTGTGGGGTGTTTGGGGGACTGGCTGTTCTGGGGGGTTCACATGCTTTCGAGCAACACTGTACTTATTTTATGCCTATTCTTCTGCACTTTATGCATTGCTTTCATTCTGTCAACTGTATACAAATGTTATGCCTATGTTAATTTTATGCTATATGCTGTGAAGCACTTTGAGCTGCAATCCATGTATGAAAGGTGCTATATAAATAAAGTATATTATAAACCCTATTGTTATTATAAAAGTAAACTATACATCTGCAGGTAAAGTAGGAATTGTTTCAAGTATTATTCATAACTTCAGTCAATCTCTAGACTCTAGTCTAGAGTCTTTAGAGTGAGTTTTTTGGAGACATTACATTGGTGAAATGTAAATGTCCATCATTCAATTGTGTAAAATTGGAGTACCTAACTGGTAGTCAATGTATTGTCTGTTATGACCCGTTAAGCAATTAAATATGTAATTTCTTTTGCATAGATTTAATTTTCATATATTTTTTCACTTTAAAGCAAATAATGACCACTTATAGTGACTTATAACCATCTTGTAATGTCTTATAATGCCTACACCTCAGGAATGTCATTACGTTACTTAAACACCCACTACCCCACAACTACTTATAGTGACGTATAAACACATTATGATTACAATTATAATACACTATGATCCTTGTAAAGAAATGTCGCTGTAAAAAACTCGCTGTAAACCGGAAGTGACGTGATTTTCACCTCCAGAAAATTGCATAAAGTGGCTACAGTGCTCAGGTTAAGAGACAACCTTAAAAACGTCAAACATATTAGACCCTTCCTGACAGTCAGTGCTGCTAGATCCTATATTCACTGCATGATTCTATCACACATTGAGTACTTGTGAGGTTTTGTCCGCTGCTCACCTACTCTTTCCTTCCTTTTAGCCTACTGTTTAGGAATTCCCTTCTCACTCACTCTCACTAGCCCCCACCCTCTCGTTCTTTACTCTCGTTTTCTCTCAGTGGCCACACCTGTACTACCTGTCATTATGTGTTTGATTGGTCTGGTGCCGAACTCACACTTTTAGTTCGATTATCAATTACCTCTCGCACCTGTGGTGCATTCTAATTAGTTCCCCTGTGGGCTTTAAATACCTGGCTCTTCCACTCTGTTCCTCGTGGGGTCGTGTTGTAACTTGCCGTAACATTCGGTATCATATTCTCTTTCATCAAGACTCCCTCGGGAGGTCCTCTGTTCGGTCTATGCTGTTTTTATCTCCGGCGTAAAGATGTGCTCCAGCCTTCGCCTCCTGTCGCCGTTGCCTGAGGGAGAGACTGGACTGCGCTCCCTAGACTTCCACGGGAGGCATCCCAGTGATCCACTTCAGACCTCCGCGCAGCAGTCGTCCTGACGCACATCCAGACCTCCGCGCTGCAGACGCCCAGACACCATCCAGACCTCCGAGCTTGGCACGCTCCTCCGTACCAGCGCGCACTCCCAGCAGACGCGCATCATCCAGACCTCCGAGCTTGGCACGCTCCTCCGTACCAGCGCGCACTCCCAGCAGACGTGCATCATCCAGACCTCCGAGCTTGGCACGCTCCTCCGTACCAGCGCGCACTCCCAGTAGACGCGCATCATCCAGACCTCCGAGCTTGGCACGCTCCTCCGTACCAGCGCGCACTCCCAGTCCCTCAGCAGAGCCCCAGCCTGCTAGCTTTGCCCCGGCTGCTAGCACAGCCTATATGTTAATGCAGCCCTTGCTGCTGGCATAGGCCCTGTAGCTAGCCATGCCCTGGCAGCTAACCCAGTCCCTCTGCATGGCCCCAGTCTGCTAGCTTAGCCCCGGCTGTTAGCACAGCCTCTATGTTAATGCAGGCCTTGCAGCTAGCATAGGCCCTGTAGCTAGCCATGCCCAGGCAGCTAACCCGGTCCCTCTGCATGGCCTCCACTTTTTGTGTAGCTTTCCCACTGCTAGGACTGCCCTTTCAGCTAGCAAGGTCAGTTTTCCCACTGCTAGGACTGCCCTTTCAGCTAGCAAGGTCAGTTTTTCCCACTGCTAGGACTGCCTTTTCAGCTAGCAAGGTCAGTTTATCTCACTGCTAGGACTGCCTTTTCAGCTAGCAAGGTCAGTTTATCCCACTGCTAGGACTGCCCTTTCAGCTAGCAAGGTCAGTTTTCTCCCACTGCTAGGACTGCCCCTTCAGCTAGCATGGTCAGTATTCCCACTGCTAGGACTGCCCTTTCAGCTAGCAAGGTCAGTTTTTTTCCCACTGCTAGGACTGCCTTTTCAGCTAGCAAGGTCAGTTTATCCCACTGCTAGGACTGCCTTTTCAGCTAGCAAGGTCAGTATTCCCACTGCTAGGACTGCCCTTTCAGCTAGCAAGGTCAGTTTATCTCCCACTGCTAGGACTGCCTTTTCAGCTAGCAAGGTCAGTTTATCCCACTGCTAGGACTGCCTTTTCAGCTAGCAAGGTCAGTTTATCCCACTGCTAGGACTGCCCTTCAGCTAGCAAGGTCAGTTTATCCCACTGCTAGGACTGCCCTTCAGCTAGCAAGGTCAGCTTTCTCCCACTGCTAGGACTGTCCTTCCAGCTAGCTTGTTCTCTCATGCTGGTCCAGCCCGGTCTGCCAGCCTAGCTCCGGCAGCTAGCGCAGCCTCTATGTTGATGTAGCAGTACAGCTAGCATAGGCCCTGTAGCTATCAGTGCCCTGGCAGCTACCCTTTCCCTCTGCTAGCCTAGCTCCGGCAGCTTGCGCAGCCTCTATGTTGATGTAGCAGTACAGCTAGCATAGGCCCTGTAGCTATCAGTGCCCTGGCAGCTAACCTTCCCTCTGCTAGCCCTTTTCCCGGTGCTCCTCTTAGTTACCACTTAGCCCCTCCAGTTGCCCCTCTGCTACCCTGGTTACCCCTCGGCTACCCTGTTCTTTTGCTAGCCCCACTCTTGTTGTGGCTTCCCCTGCTGGCTTGGCCCAGTACCTTTTGTTTTTGCCTTGTTTTGTCCCCTGCCACTCTGTCTGTATTTTCTTTGGGTCGCCGGGTGGCTCCCGTTGAGGGGGGGGGTACTGTGAGGTTTTGTCCGCTGCTCACCTACTCTTTCCTTCCTTTTAGCCTACTGTTTAGGAATTCCCTTCTCACTCACTCTCACTAGCCCCCACCCTCTCATTCTTTACTCTCGTTTTCTCTCAGTGGCCACACCTGTACTACCTGTCATTATGTGTTTGATTGGTCTGGTGCAGAACTCACACTTTTAGTTCGATTATCAATTACCTCTCGCACCTGTGGTGCATTCTAATTAGTTCCCCTGTGGGCTTTAAATACCTGGCTCTTCCACTCTGTTCCTCGTGGGGTCGTGTTGTAACTTGCCGTAACATTCGGTTTCATATTCTCTTTCATCAAGACTCCCTCGGGAGGTCCTCTGTTCGGTCTATGCTGTTTTTATCTCCGGCGTAAAGATGTGCTCCAGCCTTCGCCTCCTGTCGCCGTTGCCTGAGGGAGAGACTGGACTGCGCTCCCTAGACTTCCACGGGAGGCATCCCAGTGATCCACTTCAGACCTCCGCGCAGCAGTCGTCCTGACGAACATCCAGACCTCCGCGCTGCAGACGCCCAGACACCATCCAGACCTCCGAGCTTGGCACGCTCCTCCGTACCAGCGCGCACTCCCAGCAGACGCGCATCATCCAGACCTCCGAGCTTGGCACGCTCCTCCGTACCAGCGCGCACTCCCAGCAGACGCGCATCATCCAGACCTCCGAGCTTGGCACGCTCCTCCGTACCAGCGCGCACTCCCAGTAGACGCGCATCATCCAGACCTCCGAGCTTGGCACGCTCCTCCGTACCAGCGCGCACTCCCAGCAGACGCGCATCATCCAGACCTCCGAGCTTGGCACGCTCCTCCGTACCAGCGCGCACTCCCAGCAGACGCGCATCATCCAGACCTCCGAGCTTGGCACGCTCCTCCACGCAGACGCACTCCAGATGCGTCTCTCTGTACCGGCGCGCACTCCAAGCAGTGGCGCACCACTCTGACCTCCGCTCGGACAGCCGGCTCCCCGGTGGCGACGCTCTCGCCCCGCTGCTGTTCCAGCGCTCTTTACGCACAAACGTCTGGTATGCAGCTCCTGCCCTCGCCCTGTTCCAAGGCCTTACCCTGTTTGTCCCCAGCCCGCCTCCGCGGGCCTCTGTCCCTTCTCCCCTATCTAGTCCTCCCTGTCCAGTTCCCCCTAGTTCCTCCCTGTCCAGTTCCCCCTAGTTCCTCCCTGTTCCTGACTTCCCTTGCCTTCCCCTTAGCCAGCTCGCCTCTTAAAGGCACTGTGCCTTTCCCAGTCATGTTATCCTTTATTTTGTGTTCTCCCTTAAAGGGACAGTGCCGGTTTTTCCTTCTGTTCAATAAATGCCCGTTTCTTGGCTTACTCTCATACCTGTCTTGTGTTGTGCGATTGGGGTCGGTTACAAACCATAACAGTACTGCTTCACAAACTGGTCTTGCACAGGTGTGACGATTCTCAAACCCATAGAACAGCTATATACAAGAGTGCACTTCATGTTCGATAAGAAACCTCACTCAAATCACCACTGTCACATTCTTCAGAGGATTTCTTTTTTGAGTTTTGCCAATTTTAATGTTTTTAAACAGGCTATTGTCATATACAAGACCCTACATGGGTCTGAGGGAATTCATAGAAAGGAAACCCGATAGAGGAATCAGCACTAGAGCAACGCCTTCGGTAAAAACACCATCTCAGTCCAGGGCTGTTTAATCTGGAATGATCTACCACTGACCATAAGAGATTGTACATCGTTTCCATCTTTTAAGTTCAATCTAAAAAAAAAATGGTTACTCGACAACCAAACCTGTGACCATATAGTCAAATAGTATAGTAGACAACATCCTACAACTTTATACCTTGTACTTAGTTTTTTTGTATGTATGTGTTTATGCCTTGTCTCACTGCCTGCCTGTTTCGTTGTGTGGGGACTGCGGGTGAAAACTAGCATCCTTGCTAAATCCGGTGTATTTACACTGCATTCATTTGTAGTGTCCATTAATATGCTCCGTCCCGTCTAAATAAACAAATAATAAATAAATATCAAGGCAGCAAGGAATGTGCGGGGGAGGGGGGGGGGGGGGGTTGGTCCTGTAGCCAAATTAGTCACAGCTTATCATGAATTCCATGCTTTTAGTTATGTTTAGTTATTTAGATGTGTTTTGGTGTTTTGACCAAGCAGCAAGGCTGTCCGTCTCAATAATTAAAACACATTTGTACTCCTTCCTCTCAGAGTTTTGGCACCATGGTCAGTAATACCTCAAATAGAGTGGCTTCGTCGGGAATGGTGCGCTATTACTTTGTGGCAAGTTTCGCTGCACGGTGTGGGAATAATTCAACTTATTTTGTGGGCCACAACATGGTAGAAAATGGAGGAATGTATTGTAACTTTTTGAGCATGTTTTATTTACCTGCCATCATGGCTCTAACCATCTGAACACAAACTGGTGAAAACAGTTTTACATCAAAACTCAAAGACTTTGAAAGCAATGCCATATTGCGGTCAGTCAGACATGTGGTTATGCGCTGATGCATCGTGTTAACTACAAAAAGACGAGGCCTGGTTAAGCCGAACCTCGCCGCGACACTCACGCATGCACCGCGCCTCCTCACCAAAACAAAAAAACATGAGCACATCAGCCCAGTTCTGGCCTCGCTCCACTGGCTACCTGTTCGTTTTAGAATAGATTTTAAATTAGCCCCAAAATGTTTTTAAATCACTAAATGGCACGGCTCCTCCCTATCTATCCGAGCTCTTGCACCGCCACCCCCCCCCCCCCCCCCCCCCCCCACCACCGATCCCTCAGATCAGCCGACCAGCTGCTATTGGTGGTGCCTAGAACTATAGGCTCAAGACTAGGGGAGACGGAGCCTTCTCCACCGCAGCAGCGCCTATAGATTGTGGAACAGCCTCCCCCTCAGCGTACGGGCCGCCCAGACCGTGCAGGCTTTTAAATCACTTTTAAAAACCTACCTGTTCTCCTTGGCCTCCCCCCCCCCCCCCCCCCCCCACTTAATCACCACTAGACCCCTGGCCCTTCTATTCTCTTTGTTTTACTGTGTCCTATACCTGTTTTTATTACTTTCATAGCTTTACTGTGTTTTTTAATTTTATATCCTGCATCGTATTATTTGTTTTTATCAACCTGCCTGTGAAGCACTTTGGTGCCAGCTGCCGCTGCCTGGAAATGTGCTATACAAATCAAATTGACTTGACTTGACTTGACATGCATGTTTCAACAGTGGGGAGTCCGCCAGCCAGTTAGGGACATTCGTTATTGTAAAGCGGCCCTCCGGAGTCCTGGCGACAACACATGGCCACTGTGATGCTACTCACCATCAGTAGCCCAGAGCTGAAGGCGACGCTGGAGAACTTGAGAACAACTTTGTTTTCCGTTTCTCCAGAACACGTTTTAGTCCTTTCTTGCACAGAGCACTGCTCCTGGCCTGTGTTCTGAGGACATGTGTTTGAGAACGGGAAGTAAATTACCAAGAGGTCCTATTCCATCCTGTCTGTCTCTCTCTCTATCTCTCTGTCTCGGACTCAGTCTCTCTCTCTCTCTCTCTCTCTCTCTCTCTCTCTCTCTCTCTCTCTCTCTCTCTCTCTCTCTCTCTCTCTCTCTCTCTCTGTCTCTCTGCCTCTCTCTCTCTGTATCTCTCTCTCTCTCTCTCTCTCTCTCAGATGTTGGTGCTACAATACGTTTGCTGTCTCTCGCAAAAGATTATAATGTGATTTGACTGAGGAAGAATTTAGTGAGAATGGAATTAAAGGCCAGTCTCATAGAAGCTTGTCCCAAATACAGGCCATGTTTGTTCAATGATTAAAGCAAATAAAAGCCCAAGCTAATAGTTGAGGTTTTATGGTACATATGGAATCAGAAAGCTGAGCTATAAAACAACATTCTTCTAATATCTCTCTACACACACAGACACACACACACACACACACACACACAGACACACACACACACACGCACGCACGCACGCACGCACGCACGCACACACGCACGCACGCACGCACGCACGCACACACACACACGCGCGCAGAGGCGAAAACATACCCTCCTCCAAGGGCAGTGTTTTGTGTATTTTGGATGTATTAATTCTCATTGAATGAAATCATAGCCTGAGGGCATTAAGGAGAGGAGAGAAGGGTGGAGTTTGAACGTTTGATAAAGAAAGTAAAGTATGCTATTAACGCCAGTACCTTCCGCTCCTCGTTTCCTCCCTCCCTCTATCGCTCCCTCTATCGCTCCCTCTCCCAAAACAACTTCTAAATTTAGCTCTAGTAGGGCAGGGCTTAAGGGGAACTGTCTTGTCTCTCAACCCCCTCTCTGGCTGCCTCCCGGACACACACACACCCGCACACACACACACACACACACACACACACACACACACACACTCAGACAGACACCAGCCCATTATGACATCACAAACAGACTCAGACAGTGAGACAATCTGACACACATACACGGGTGCGTGCCGTGCATACACACACATACTGTACACACACACACACACACACACACACACACACACACACACACGCACGCACGCACGCACGCACGCGCACACACACACACACACACACAACACACACACACGCACGCACGCACGCACGCACACACACACACACACACACACACACACACACACACACACACACACACACACACACACACACACACACACACACACACACATACTGTACACACACACACACACACACACACACACACACACACACACACACACACACACACACACACACACACACACACACACACACACACATGTACATGTGAGTGCAGGTATATGTAGGCTATGTATGAATCATGCAGAGGATAACATGACAGACAGAAGGATTAAGTGTACTGTGCCGGTGTACTGGGTGGGCTGGGGGTGTATACACTAACCTCTCAAAAGTCAGAATAAAGTATGATATATCTTTAGATTCGAATACATCAAGAGAAAAAGTGGATCCCTAGAGCACTGTTGGAAACTAGAAAGGATTTGTTTGGCTATGGTGTTCCTATACCCTCACATCACCTTCACCATACACAGAAGCATCTTCTAAGCACAATGTTGGTTCACCTTGTTTCAAAGGGTGATTTTCTGGGGATTTGTGTTGATTATATAAACAATATTCAAGCATTTGTAACTCGTTATTGTGGAGGTGATATTTTCTTGTCAAAAAGCTTTAGGGTCTCTCTATATTTGCTTTTAAC
>NW_028170558.1:0-16676 GCF_963971535.1 Notolepis coatsorum
GAATTATATAACGAATGAGAGCAGATTAAAAATGCCTTTTAACATGGGAGCGGTGCAGAGGAAAAGTGATCCCAGGTCCACCGTTGGTTCTAACCACTATAACTTTTGTTTGGAAGTGTTTCAAATCATAAGCCTTTGACATAATGAACATATATGTAAAATGAAGATATTTTCCCAATTTCATGAAATAATAATAAACACAGACACCGCTGTGCTCACACACACACAAGAAAGTAGTTTTCATGACCAGGAAGCCACATAAAATAATACATCCACAGAGCTTTTAGAATGGTGCAGAATAAAAGTATTGCTCCCCCCCAAAAAAAATCCCAGTGGTCACCAACCTTTTTAAGCCCAAAATCACTTTTTTTTTTTGGTGAAGGCAATATCTACCTATTGAAGCATTGAGAGAAAAAGACAGCCAAGATTGTACTTTAAACTAAATTACTTTTATTTGCCTGTATTCTAATTACATGCAATGCTTTGGTCCAACATTAAAACGTCAAAGTAGAACTATTATGTACTTTCTCAGTCAGTGCTAAGTGCAGTCATCTTATGCAGCATCACTTTTCACATCAAAACAAAAGTAGAACTGTAATGTGGACTTTCTCATATTATTAACATTGACAAACATATTTACAATTAGCATTTTATAAAGTAGAACTGTAATGTGTACTTTCTCAGTCAGTGCTAAGTGCAGCATTACTTTTCACATCAAAACAAAAGTAGAACTGTATGTGTACTTTCTCAGTCAGTGCTAAGTGCAGAATCACTTGTCACATCAAAACAAAGGTAGAACTGTAATGTGGACTCTCAGGGTAAGATCTATATAAAAAAAGAAAAAAAATTGTTTTGTTTTTTTATTTTTTATTTTCATGGAAAGATCTACAGGGACAGTCTCAAAGATCGACCAGTCGATCAAGATCGACGGGTTGGTGACCACTGCTGTATCCCCTCCTACTACCCATTTCCCCACGTGGAATGCACTTGATTGTTTAAATGCTGGTGCTCTCGTGCGACATCTAGTGGCTGAATGTTATCTATAGCACCTTTAATTTCACGGCATCTGTGCAGCCTTGTTTATTCACCGTCTCCATGGAAACAACGATGAACGCAGCCATACAGGTATGGTTTCCTTACACAGAAAAGACAGTCTGTTTCCTTTTCTGATAACTACATCACTGCATAACTCATACATGTTCAGACAAGCTTAATATTATGTTATTTGTGATACTCTATATACACCCAATTCAAAGTTACAGGCGCATTTTCTTTCAAACTAATTTGGTCTCGGGTGTCTCTCTTGGGCAGAGCTGTTCAGCAGGCTGTGACATACAGGCGTAGAGACAGCTCTGAGTAGGAGTGTGACAGGAAACACTTGAGAATGTGTTGCTCATGTTTACTTACAAACAGGGAGCTACTAGTGGTAGATATATCACTAGAGAATTAGTACTATATTGTATTAGTAGTACTACACTGTATTAGTACGACAGGACTTTCCAAGTAGGTCTTCTTTGGGGGTAAAATGGTGCAACAACAGAACAGCAGCAAAGCGACACTTCAGTCGACTTGTAGTTGTATAGTAGTATAGTTTATGGCCTAGATCAGTGGTTCCCAACCTTTTTCCCCCCAGGGACCCCCAAACATCTCTGATGAAATTCGCGGACCCCCTCCTAATAAGATACCATCAATTTTTTTTTTTTTTTATTTTAATAACAAACTGCTTATACACAGGCATATGCATCACAATTAGACCCACTATGCTTCTTTGACTTGTGCCTTCAATCAACAAATCTCATCTTGCACCATATGCATTTCAAAATGTTTGGCCAATATTCAAATGCTGTATTCATCCTCTCAAATCAGGCCCTAATGGTGAACGGTTTGCATTTATGGAACAAATCAATGCAACAAATTAAACTAAATATGAGACAGGAAATTCCAATCAGTAGCAGAGAGAATCTGTCCTAGCTGGGTTTAATACCTTTTTTTTGTCATTTTAATAACAAACTGCTTATACACAGGCATATGCATCACAATTAGACCCACTATGCTTCTTTAACTTGTGCCTTCAATCAACAAATCTCATCTTGCACCATATGCATTTCAAAATGTTTGGCCAATATTCAAATCCTGTATTCATCCTCTCAAATCAGTCCCTAATGGTGAACGGTTTGCATTTATGGAACAAATCAATGCAACAAATTAAATTAAATATGAGACAGGAAATTCCAATCAGTAGCAGAGAGAATCTGTCCTAGCTGGGTTTAATACCTTTTTTTTGTCATTTTAATAACAAACTGCTTATACACAGGCATATGCATCATAATTAGACCCACTATGCTTCTTTGACTTGTGCCTTCAATCAACAAATCTAATCTTGCACCTTATGTATTTCAAAATTTTGGCCAATATTCAAATCCTGTATTCATCCTCTCAAATCAGGCCCTAATGGTGAACGGTTTGCATTTATGTTGAATGAAGTAAGAATCCACTGCAGTAAAAATATCCTCACCTCGAGTGGTGGTAGTAAGGTTGACTGACATGAGAATGTCCTGCTTCAGATCGTCATTTTCAATATATTGCACATAAACGATGAGCACAGCCTCGTCTGCGACAGTTGTAGTTTCATCAAGTTGTATGGCAAATGGACCCTTTCTAAGCTTTTCTGACAGCTGCTGCTCGCAATCACTTGACATCTTATCAATTCGGTATTTCACTACATTGTTCGAGAGTGGTACTGATTTTAGTTTATCCGCCACCTGTGGGCCGCACAGTTTCTAAACCATTTTGATGCAGGCTGGTTTGATGAGCTGCTCGCCAATATTGTGCGGTTTCTTTGCTTTTGCAATTAAAAGCGAACACTCAAAGGAGGCTTCGGTAGCCTTCTGTAAATCACTGCCACCCCTGCTCCACGCTACTCTAACATCAACAGGCTTGTTCGCCTTGAGAGACTGTTCTTTCCTCCGAAAAAAGTCTGGATCCTTCCCAACGGTTTCTGGGTGCTTAGACGCCTGATGTCTCTTCAGCTTGCTGGGCTTCAGGCTCGAGTTTGCCAACTTTTCTCCACAAATCACACACTCAGGTTGTTTGTCTGGTCCCTCAGTGAAGCCCATGGTGATGTAATTTTCGCGATTGCTGTAGGTCCTAACTTTTTTTGCAGATGAGCTGCCATCATCTCCTTTTCGTTTGTCACACATTTTCGCCTCTGGCGGCTGACTGCAGACGAGCCGAGAAAGTTAACTAGCGTGCTAGGCTAGCTACAGAAAGTGATACAGTCAACTGATTCGCGTTTTAGCGGCTACCCGGTAGCCTACTGTTAACATTCAAAAATCATGTCTAGATGTTTATTTATTTATCTTTATTTTTTTATTGTAGTGGAGAGACTATTCATGCTTCTGATGATAAAAAAAAAAAAAAAAAAAAAAAAAAAAATTAAAAAAAAAAGACCTCAAATCATCTGTGGTCTGGCGGACCCCCTGCGCCCCCAGGCGGGACCCCCAGGGGTCCGCGGACACCAGGTTGGGAATCACTGGCCTAGATCAAACTTTTTTTTTTATACCATGACCCCATTTTCTTTTGGCGACCCCACATTTAATGTATTGCGTAATTTTAACATGGAATTAAGGAATATCACAATAAAAGCACACGTTGTTGAACTTGATCATGCATATTTATTAGAAAATGTTATTACAGCACTATGTTATCAATAGACATTTATAAAACGAGGCATATTTAGCCAAAATATGTTGCCAGAACATTAAAAATAAATAAACGCGAACCCATTGTCACCTACCCACAGTCTCCACTTTGGGTCACGAGTCCCATAGTTTGAGAACCGCTGGCCTAGATTATAGTGCTGAATTGTCCTGGACTTCATGATGGGGAACATTCTGCAGACAGTAACTCACTTTATCTGTTGTAATAAAATCTGTCTTTTTCTTTTATGAAACAGCCCCATGGGAGACTCGCCTAAAGATGATATGTAGGCTAATGTAAATTAAGACTGTAGTATTCAACTGCACTACACCATGGGTTTTGCATGCAACACAGATCATGTACAAGAATTCCAATACATGGATGCGTCCCAATTCTGGTTGGCATTCTTGACGGATCTCCCAGGGACAGCTGATCCCAGAACAGCCAAGGACCAGTGAATCTGTGTGTTTCTGTGACTAAAATGCTGTTTCTATTAATTAAAATGCCTAGTTACATAAGATCCAACAACCATCTGTGTCCAGTGACATACTGACTGACAACGTCTGAGGAGGGCTTGACAGAGCGGGGGTTAGCTAGGGGTAACCAATCGGGCCAGCTACAGACACCCGTCTCAGCCAATCAAATAGCCCGGCGCTCCTCAGAGCCGGCGGAAAGCTCAGCCCGGCCCTCTGCTGCGCCCCTGCTCCATTAAGCTAGCTTAACCTTTCCATCTTCCTCTGTGATGACAAGATTAGACACACACTAACATATGGAGACCCTCCCCCTAAGCCCCAAACCGATAGGCATTTCAAAAGCTCCTGACTATCTCCGCTCTTAAGTTAAATACACTGACAGAGGGATTGATGGAGGACAGGAAAAAGGGATGGGGGGGGGGGTGTAGGACAACATACAGAGGAAAAGGTGACAACCCCACCACCACATGGACACAACAGCCAATGTCAGTCATCCAACTTTGAAAGGGGCATTGCATGCACCCCCCCCCCCCCCCCCCCCCCCCCCCCCCCACACACACACCTCTTTTCTACTGTGACCCAGAGTTCGGAGCATGACATCACCCATCGAGAGGGTTACTCTGTTCCACTGAGCTCATCTTGGCGACAGAGGGGTGGGGGGTTTGAACAGCCGTGCGCTGCCCCCCCCCTCAACACCTCACAACAACAAGAGGCCCCTTTCAACAGGGCCCTGGCCCTTCGCTCACCCGGCCCCGACCCTGGGATTTTCCCTGGAGGATCGCTCTGTGGCTTCCACAATAACACCATCCGTCTCCTCAAGACCACGCCGACACTTAAGTGACTGAGCTCATTTTGACTTCAAAGTTGGACTTGCCGTCTTGTAACGACAAGGTAGTGGTAAAAAGGATGGTAGTGGTAAAAAGGATGGTAGTGGTAAAAAGGATGGTAGTGGTAAAAAGGATACTAACAGTACTGGTATCGGCTACAGACTGCTAAGTGGATCCTTATTCAATTACTTAATTTCCCGCCTGTACATCTTTTTCTTTCTCCCCTCTTCATCTTCTGAAGAGGTACATCTACCCTCATGCCCCTCACCATGTGTTTCCAGTATCCTTACTTCGATCTCCCTCAGGCCAACTTCGGGGCTGTCCACGCCAGTTCGTATGCAAGTTAATGCAACCCTGCCAACCTCCGCTACCCGTCCATGGCCACGGATATACCTGCCACCGTATGCGGAGGCTTATGGAACGGCCAATCAGCCATCAAGAAGGTAGACTTCATAACTGCTTATACGCACACAGCAAATACCTCCAACTCCTAGCTAATGCTGCCGCGATTACCGCATTACCGCGGTATCGCTGTTACATCACGGCCACCGCAGAGTAGGCTGAATACCGCGTCACCGCTGTTTTTTATAATAATAATAATAAAGTACCCTCCTCTCGTTGGGCTTGCGGCTCTGCAGATATACCCTACTCCTCTATCGAGGTTCCAAACGACCCTATTGGGTACCAGAAAAGTCACGTGAAACATTGCAGACCACTGATTGGTCAGAAGAGAGACGCGTCACACGTTGGAGCGTCCTGCAGTTTTTTACGTCCTGAATGTCAGCCATTGATCAGAGCTCATCACAATACGGCTAATAACGTTAGCTTTAGCTCCCCCGCCGGAGTGGACTACCATCGCTCCTCAGGAGTACTAAACGAGACATAATGATTTTACTGTCTGCAACGAATGTTATAATAAAAGCCCTTCGTTCTATACACTTGTCTGATTGAAAACTTTATTAACAGACCGCAGAATGGGACAACTCAGCACGCTCTGAGCAAAGAAAGGAACTGAGATATGAATTGAGTATTGCTTGCCTTGCTATGGTCCGGTAAATACGCTGATGTTATTGAGCGTATAACTATATAACGTTAATGCCACAAAACGAATGCCTTTATTATAAAGTAGTAACTTTATAGTAATAATAATAAGAAAGGGTCGGGGGGGGTAACCACCCCTGCCCGCGACACCGAGTGAACGGCGCACGACCAGAGGGGAAACTTCGAATCCGTGTTTCACTTTCAATAACTAATGCGTGCTTGCCGAATCCCAAACAATATTCACGCTGCAAAGTCATCCTCTAAAGATAGACATTTAGACTAGAGGCAGGCTATATGCTATAAAGAGTAGACTACTACAAATGTTTTGTGTGCGTGCGGTAATAACCGCGGCGGTAGGAAATATTTTGCAAATTTGTGCGGTAAGGAAAACATCAATACCGCGGCAGCTCTACTCCTAGCTCTCGCAGAGAGCTGGATCACACCAGAGACCTCCGCCACACCTGCAGCCTCACAGCATATGGCTTCTCTCACACACCCAGAGCCTCCAGATGTGGGGGAAGCACTGGCCTTCTGACCTCTCCCTCCTGGACTACAATTATAATGTCAACACCTGACCTCCCTTAAATCTCATGCGGTATCCGTCTCTAGTCCATTCAATTTCACCATTGTTGTTACTCTATTGCCCTCTAGGTATACCATGTGCAAACATTTTCCAGATGAGCTGGACATGCTTTGAAGCACCTTCCCAGAAGATGGCACCCCCTGGCACTAATGGGTACCTGATGAGTAATGGGTAATGCCTACCTGACCCTTCCCAATCTGCCAGAACAGTCTCTCTCTGCATGACTTCCACTGTCATGCCTCCCACCCACAATGCCGACAGTTCCCTGGACCTCATATTCTCCCATGACTCCAGCATAATTAACACCATGGTAACTCCCCTCCATTTATCAGACCACTTCTTTGTATCCTTTTCACTAACTCTTATGCTAAACACATCCAAACACGTACATCATGTATGCACAAACCATCCACTCCAACTCAAACTGTCCTCGTCCACCTCCACCCTCTCCTCTGACATCCTGTCTGCTCTACCCTCGAGGGAGCCTATCTCTGCTCTCCCCTCAGATACGGCCTCCATCATCCTTTCAGCCCTATCAACCTCCTTCAAGAAAGCTCTGTTCCCTCGCCAAGAAGCCTGCCAGACTGTGGCTGATGGATGCAGTTAGAGAAGAAAGACAAAGCCTGAGAGCTGCAGAGAGGAAGTGCCAAAAAGACCCGCCTCCCTGGTGACGTCACCACCTATCATAAGACCCGCCTCCATGGTGATGTCACCACTTATCATGACCTCTTGTCAGTATTCTACAAAAACATTACTGCTGCCAAAGTCTCCTTCTTTCACTATGAGATTGAGGTCTCAACAAAGAACCTTCATTAACTGTATGCCACCATGTCCGCCCTCCTCACCCCCCCCCCCCCCCCTCTTTCTCTATGCGGAGGTCTTTGCCACCTTCTTTGAGAAAAAGGTACCCAACCCATCCAAGGGCTGGAACAAGAACCCCATCTTTCGCTCCCCTTCGAGATGTTGACGTTCTGACACTGGCAACATTGAACCGTCCCACTACATGCCAGTTGGACACTATACGCTCCCCACTCCTCCAGACCATCGCATCAGACGTCCTCCCATTTTTTACTACAATATCAACTCTTCCCTCAACTCTAAAACATATCCGATTGGATCTCTGCCTGCCTGTCCACCATTTCCACCTGGATGACGACCAACCATCTCAAACTAAACATGAGCAAAATGGAGCTACTTAATTTTCAATCACCATGGAGAATGTAGCCGTGGTTCCACCCCCAACCGCCAAGAACCTAGGAGTGGTCCTAGATGACTGGCTGGACTCTGCTCACATTGCCTCAATGACCACAACCTGTAGATTCTTCCTGAGCAACATGAGAAGAATCCACCCCTTTCTGACAAAAGAAGGCAGCCAACTCGTCCTGCAATTAACAGTCAACTAGTGACTATTGTAATGCTCTGCTAACCGGCTTGTGCCAACCAAGACGCTGTACAGAACACAGCTGCCCGCTTACCGGAGTCAGCCCACGACGTCACTCCACGTCTCAGAGAGCTGCACTGGCTTCCCACTGCCGCGTGAATCTGCTTCAAGGTTCTTGACCTGGCATACCATGCAAACAAAGGGAACGGCTCCCTCCTACTACCTCCGGTCAATGGTCTCTAACTACACACCCTCAAGACCCCTACGTTCTGCATCTTCTGGCCGCTTGAGGGGGGGGGGGGGGGGGGGGGTCAGTGAAACAATGCAGGCTATTCTCTGTCCTCGCTCCTTCTTCTTCCCACCACAGGCAGGACAGCTGAAACCTGCCAAATCTTCCGCTGTCAACTGAAACACACTTTCTCAACCAATATCTGAATTTTTTTTTATAATAATAATGGTCTTACTTTCTTTACTACTATGTACTATGCAACTATGTCTATACTACTACTGCATGTCTACTACTATGTACTATGCCCATACTACTACCTACTATACTACCTGCACTTTATGTGCTCATTTCATTTCATGTCTATTCTATCCTACTACTTATTGCACTGCACTATTGCACTATTTTACTCTGTCTAGACTATCTTACTCTTTTTATTATTGTCTATTTAAAACTGAACCAAACCATAAACAAATAAGCCTGTTGGGATGTTAGATCCTAATGTGAAAAACTGTGATTTTATATGTCTGCACTTTATGTGCTCATTTTATGCCTGTCTTTTTTCTGTTGTGAAGCACTTTGAGCTGCAGTTTCTGTATGAAAGGTGCTATACAAATAAAGTGTTATTATCATTATTATTACTATGCTACTATGACTATACTACTATGCACCCATAGGGGCATATGAGTGAAGCACGGCGCTGCTAAACATACAGATAAGTACAAGGAGAGCGGAGACATAGTTATTTATTGTACAAACAGTAAGAGATCTTCTCTTGTCCTTGATGAAACCTGAACAGACCGTCAACTGGTAAGAGGTCAGACCTCCAACTGTCGACAGATCGAGTGTCCACCTGCCAAACACACACACACACACACACACACACACACACACACACACACACACACACACACACACACACACACACACACACACACACACACACACACACACACACACACACACACACACACACACACACACACACACACACACACACACACACACAGGCCAAGGATCCTGCAGCGTTGCATGATTCAATTAGACATTCTGGCATGTTGATACACACTCTCCTTACAATGCACACATGCGTACACACTACACACATGCGTACACACACACACACACACACTCCATATGTTTTTCAGTCACACTGAGGGTGGTGGTGCCGTTGGCTCAAACCACTTTAGAAGAATCCACAGTAGAGGATGGTTTGTTTAAATGGTGATGAATGTTTGTTTATACAATTCCCTTCCTAGTGGTCCTCCACTCCTTATCCCCCACCTACTCTCTCTTCCAGGAAATTCTGAGAAAGAAAGAGTATGTGTGTGTGTGTGTGTGTGTGTGGTTGTGTGTGTGTGAGAGAGAGAGCGAGAGCGAGAGAGCGAGAGTGAGAGAGAGACTATGCATGCATATTATTATGCACAAAGATACAGAAATGAATGCAACTACACTGGACAGAATAAAACACACAGCTTACTTTACCCGCAGCATATTCACATCCACCTGCGAAAAAAATCATTATTTCAAAAGCACAAATAGAACGCACAGAGAGATGAATTACAGCCATGTGGACAAACACCAAAGCAAACACCCACACAGGCACAAATAAACACACCGACAAACAGCCGACTCTCCTCGGCACAAACAAGCGGCGCGTTCATATACGTTCAAAGAAAGCCACAACACCACCACCATCCCC
The DNA here is from genome assembly GCF_963971535.1 of Notolepis coatsorum. NCBI lineage: Eukaryota > Metazoa > Chordata > Actinopteri > Aulopiformes > Paralepididae > Notolepis > Notolepis coatsorum. Next base: position 9,933 of record NW_028170558.1, read on the forward strand.
AGCTGCGTCTCCAGAGTGCACTCTGATGTTTCTTTTACAGTGTGTTTTAACGACGGACTACAGTGCAGAATCAGTGGCTAGTGAACATGTTGACGCAATAACTCAAGCATATAATTTTTTAAGTCATCTTTAAAGTTTGTACACTTTAGGGAGGCAGCCTGCTTGTTGCTACATGGAGGCAGCCTGCTTGTTGCTACATGGAGGGAGCCTGCTTGTTGCTACATGGAGGCAGCCTGCTTGTTGCTACGTGGAGGCAGCCTGCTTGTTGCTACATGGAGGCAGCCTGCTTGGTGCTACATGGAGGGAGCCTGCTTGTTGCTACATGGAGGGAGCCTGCTTGTTGCTACATGGAGGGAGCCTGCTTGTTGCTACATGGAGGGAGCCTGCTTGTTGCTACATGGAGGGAGCCTGCTTGTTGCTACATGGAGGGAGCCTGCTTGTTGCTACATGGAGGGAGCCTGCTTGTTGCTACATGGAGGGAGCCTGCTTGTTGCTACGTGGAGGGAGCCTGCTTGTTGCTACATGGAGGGAGCCTGCTTGTTGCTACATGGAGGCAGCCTGCTTGTTGCTACATGGAGGGAGCCTGCTTGTTGCTACATGGAGGGAGCCTGCTTGTTGCTACATGGAGGGAGCCTGCTTGTTGCTACATGGAGGCAGCCTGCTTGTTGCTACATGGAGGGAGCCTGCTTGTTGCTACATGGAGGGAGCCTGCTTGTTGCTACATGGAGGGAGCCCGCTTGTTGCTACATGGAGGGAGCCTGCTTGTTGCTACATGGAGGGAGCCTGCTTGTTGCTACGTGGAGGGAGCCTGCTTGTTGCTACATGGAGGGAGCCTGCTTGTTGCTACATGGAGGGAGCCTGCTTGTTGCTACATGGAGGGAGCACGCTTGTTGCTACATGGAGGGAGCCTGCTTGTTGCTACGTGGAGGCAGCCTGCTTGTTGCTACATGGAGGCAGCCTGCTTGTTGCTACATGGAGGGAGCCTGCTTGTTGCTACATGGAGGGAGCACGCTTGTTGCTACATGGAGGCAGCCTGCTTGTTGCTACGTGGAGGCAGCCTGCTTGTTGCTACGTGGAGGGAGCCTGCTTGTTGCTACATGGAGGCAGCCTGCTTGTTGCTACATGGAGGGAGCCTGCTTGTTGCTACATGGAGGGAGCACGCTTGTTGCTACATGGAGGGAGCACGCTTGTTGCTACATGGAGGGAGCCTGCTTGTTGCTACATGGAGGGAGCCTGCTTGTTGCTACATGGAGGGAGCCTGCTTGTTGCTACATGGAGGGAGCCTGCTTGTTGCTACATGGAGGGAGCCTGCTTGTTGCTACATGGAGGGAGCACGCTTGTTGCTACATGGAGGGAGCCTGCTTGTTGCTACAGGGAGGGAGCCTGCTTGTTGCTACATGGAGGGAGCCTGCTTGTTGCTACATGGAGGGAGCCTGCTTGTTGCTACATGGAGGGAGCCTGCTTGTTGCTACATGGAGGGAGCCTGCTTGTTGCTACATGGAGGCAGCCTGCTTGTTGCTACATGGAGGGAGCCTGCTTGTTGCTACATGGAGGGAGCCTGCTTGTTGCTACATGGAGGGAGCCTGCTTGTTGCTACATGGAGGGAGCCTGCTTGTTGCTACATGGAGGCAGCCTGCTTGTTGCTACATGGAGGGAGCCTGCTTGTTGCTACGTGGAGGCAGCCTGCTTGTTGCTACATGGAGGGAGCCTGCTTGTTGCTACATGGAGGGAGCCTGCTTGTTGCTACATGGAGGCAGCCTGCTTGTTGCTACAGGGAGGGAGCCTGCTTGTTGCTACATGGAGGGAGCCTGCTTGTTGCTACATGGAGGGAGCCTGCTTGTTGCTACATGGAGGGAGCCTGCTTGTTGCTACATGGAGGCAGCCTGCTTGTTGCTACATGGAGGGAGCCTGCTTGTTGCTACATGGAGGGAGCCTGCTTGTTGCTACATGGAGGGAGCCTGCTTGTTGCTACATGGAGGCAGCCTGCTTGTTGCTACATGGAGGGAGCCTGCTTGTTGCTACATGGAGGGAGCCTGCTTGTTGCTACATGGAGGGAGCCTGCTTGTTGCTACATGGAGGGAGCCTGCTTGTTGCTACATGGAGGGAGCCTGCTTGTTGCTACATGGAGGCAGCCTGCTTGTTGCTACATGGAGGGAGCCTGCTTGTTGCTACATGGAGGGAGCCTGCTTGTTGCTACATGGAGGGAGCCTGCTTGTTGCTACATGGAGGGAGCCTGCTTGTTGCTACGTGGAGGGAGCCTGCTTGTTGCTACATGGAGGGAGCCCGCTTGTTGCTACATGGAGGGAGCCTGCTTGTTGCTACATGGAGGCAGCCTGCTTGTTGCTACATGGAGGGAGCACGCTTGTTGCTACGTGGAGGCAGCCTGCTTGTTGCTACATGGAGGGAGCCTGCTTGTTGTTCCATGGAGGGAGCACGCTTGTTGCTACGTGGAGGCAGCCTGCTTGTTGCTACATGGAGGGAGCCTGCTTGTTGCTACATGGAGGGAGCCTGCTTGTTGCTACATGGAGGGAGCCTGCTTGTTGCTACATGGAGGGAGCCTGCTTGTTGCTACATGGAGGCAGCCTGCTTGTTGCTACATGGAGGGAGCCTGCTTGTTGCTACATGGAGGGAGCCTGCTTGTTGCTACGTGGAGGGAGCCTGCTTGTTGCTACATGGAGGGAGCCTGCTTGTTGCTACATGGAGGGAGCCTGCTTGTTGCTACATGGAGGCAGCCTGCTTGTTGCTACGTGGAGGGAGCCTGCTTGTTGCTACATGGAGGCAGCCTGCTTGTTGCTACATGGAGGGAGCCTGCTTGTTGCTACATGGAGGGAGCACGCTTGTTGCTACATGGAGGGAGCCTGCTTGTTGCTACATGGAGGGAGGGAGCCTGCTTGTTGCTACATGGAGGGAGCCTGCTTGTTGCTACGTGGAGGCAGCCTGCTTGTTGCTACGTGGAGGCAGCCTGCTTGTTGCTACATGGAGGGAGCCTGCTTGTTGCTACATGGAGGCAGCCTGCTTGTTGCTACATGGAGGGAGCCTGCTTGTTGCTACATGGAGGGAGCCTGCTTGTTGCTACATGGAGGGAGCCTGCTTGTTGCTACATGGAGGCAGCCTGCTTGTTGCTACATGGAGGGAGCCTGCTTGTTGCTACATGGAGGCAGCCTGCTTGTTGCTACATGGAGGCAGCCTGCTTGTTGTTCCATGGAGGGAGCACGCTTGTTGCTACGTGGAGGCAGCCTGCTTGTTGCTACATGGAGGGAGCCTGCTTGTTGCTACATGGAGGGAGCCTGCTTGTTGCTACATGGAGGGAGCCTGCTTGTTGCTACATGGAGGGAGCCTGCTTGTTGCTACATGGAGGGAGCCTGCTTGTTGCTACATGGAGGGAGCCTGCTTGTTGCTACATGGAGGGAGCCTGCTTGTTGCTACATGGAGGGAGCCTGCTTGTTGCTACATGGAGGGAGCCTGCTTGTTGCTACATGGAGGGAGCCTGCTTGTTGCTACATGGAGGGAGCCTGCTTGTTGCTACATGGAGGCAGCCTGCTTGTTGCTACATGGAGGAAGCCTGCTTGTTGCTACGTGGAGGCAGCCTGCTTGTTGCTACATGGAGGGAGCCTGCTTGTTGCTACATGGAGGGAGCCTGCTTGTTGCTACATGGAGGGAGCCTGCTTGTTGCTACATGGAGGCAGCCTGCTTGTTGCTACATGGAGGCAGCCTGCTTGTTGCTACATGGAGGGAGCCTGCTTGTTGCTACATGGAGGGAGCCTGCTTGTTGCTACATGGAGGGAGCCTGCTTGTTGCTACATGGAGGGAGCCTGCTTGTTGCTACATGGAGGGAGCCTGCTTGTTGCTACATGGAGGGAGCCTGCTTGTTGCTACATGGAGGGAGCCTGCTTGTTGCTACATGGAGGGAGCCTGCTTGTTGCTACATGGAGGGAGCCTGCTTGTTGCTACATGGAGGGAGCCTGCTTGTTGCTACGTGGAGGTCGCCGGCGGTGGGAATAAGGCCCGGGGTCTCTTAACTCAACGTGATGAAGTGGCTCCTCTGTCTGTCCTCTGTGCTCACATCCTGCTGCTGATACCACTGTGTGCTGCTGGCGTGAGCAGAACGAAGGGAGGAGGAGGAGGATTCAAATGGAGGTGAGGTTGACGGGTGAGATAAAAGAACGGGGGAAACGACGAAGGCGAGGAGGTTGAGGGAGTTCAGGTCTGAGCTGCCCGTCTGTGGAGGATCACCGGTGAAATAGCTCTGTGCCGGCTGGGCCATTGTCCCCCCCCCCCCCCCCCCCCCCAGAGAGAGTGGTGGCACCCAACCCCGCCACCGGAGCAGCACTATACCCTCGATGTCACACGCTGCTCCAGGTCGCTGTGCTCAAAGTGCCAGTCGTTTCAACTTTGACCCGCTGACCTTTTCCAAGCGCCAACCAGTGAGTTTGGGAGACCCGAGAGAAGATGCACCCTCTCCAGAGTTAGTTTAGCACTGACGACCATGTTCTTGGCACGATGCTGTGCCATACCTCGTGAGTGAGCGGAGAGCAGGAAACCCATCGTGTGCAAGGCAGCTTTAGAGGGAATAGAGATGAGGGGGGGGGGGGGAGACGACTAAACGGCGGGAGGAGAGACAGAACCAGGGAGGGGACAGGAAGACAGGTATACGTTCCCTGCTGTCTCAGCCTTCTGTCGGACCTCCCTCCCGCCCTCCCTCCCTCCCTCCCTCCCTCCCTCCCTCCCTCCCTCCCTCCCTCCCTCCCTCCCTCCAGGCTCTTCTGGATCACCACCGCTGCTGTTTTCCAAAGGAAGCTGGCTCAGGCCGAGGCATCCGACTGGCTCCTGCTCACACAGAGTGGCCTTTCAAGCAGGCCCTGCGCCTCCCTAACCACAGCATGGACCTGGCCTGGGACTGGGACTGAGGCAGGGGGCCGTGGAGCTGGGAGGGGGGGTGGAGGGCTGGGGGTTTGGGGCCAGATTGTGTGTAGGTAAGTGAGGCAGGAGGCCAACGGGAGCTGGAGCCAGTTGGGCTGGGACAGCGTGGGAGGGAGGTGGAGGGAGTCGGGGTTGGAGCAGGGAGAGGGTGGGGTGTTGGGGTTTTTGGAGATGGGGTGTGATGGGGAGGAGACCGTAGCGGGTGAGGGGTGTGTGGGTGACCCGATACAACGTCCCCTTTCTTCGCCACTATGCCTGGTCTTGGCGCGTGTAGGGCAGACAAACTGGCACATGCAGTGGCTATGTACACAAATGCCAAAGACACACACACACACAAGACGGAAACACAGACAGCAAACAGAGTGAAAGCGACATTCACAACAAATACAGAATGTCCATTTACAACAGGCAGTGTAGAGATAGTGTAGATCATCTTCCTGGCACTTCTCTGGGAAACATCTGTATATCAACACATACCCACAGATATAAAGACATTTACCACGAATTAATTAATTTATTCGACACTTCTTAAAACGGGTATACAGGCCTCGGCTCCAAGGGAGACCAAATATGAGATGGAGAGACAGGCCTAGTAGTGTCCATAATTGAATAAATATTGAACTGTACAAGGACTTGCTTTTACAGACCATGTACAATTACAGACCAACTATCCTTTTAAAAATATTTACACACACACACACACACACACACACACACACACACACACACACACACACACACACACACACACACACACACACACACACACACACACACACACACACACACACACACACACACACACACACACACACACACACACACACACACACACACACACACACACACACACACACACACACACACACACACACACACACACACACACACACACACACACACACACACACACACACACACACACACACACACACACACACACACACACACACACACACACACACACACACACACACACACACACACACACACACACACACACACACACACACACACACACACACACACACACACACACACACACACACACACACAGTTGAAGATGAAGTGACCCGTTGTGTAGGAATGTGTTTTGGCCCAGGCTTGAGTGTATATCCTGTATCACTAGAGACTTATCCGTGTTAGCTTTAAAGCACCTTCTACTGTCTGAAGCAAGCAGGTCTGGTGTAAGTTAGGCTACCTAAACAAGGTCACAGCTGAACCAACATACACACACACACGTACTACAGATACACTCTCTCTCACACACACACACACAACTCAACTGCTGACTTGACTAAAATAATGGATGGATGGAGGGATGAGTCCAGTGATAAATGGCTGAAGTAGCGAATGCAATGAAGGACAGCATGGAAGGAAGGAAAGAATTCATGTCAAAAAGAAGGGAGGAGGAGAGGAGAGTAGGGGTGACAAGGAGCCAGCAGAGGAGGAATGAGGAGGACAGATACAAATTTATCGAGAGAATATTTGTCTTAAAGCCCCAATCTGGATTTTTTTTCTTTGGACCTTATAAATGTTGGCTACATTCACACACATTCTTGGAAGTTGGATTTGTGGATGGAAAATAGGTATTTTGGAACGTTCTTAACACGTCATAAAGAACACAGAAATGGACCTGTTTTGTCTGAGGAAAGCAACAGTTGTGGGAAAAGAGGACAGGTTTGACGTCAATTGTTCCATTTGGTCGCATTGAATCCATTAATTAATACATAAATAAATAAATATGAATCTCCATATATGAAATAGAACATTTAGATAAGGTGCTACTGAGATGTTTTGGTGAGTTCTTTGTTTTTTTGTGGA
>NW_028170557.1:0-7500 GCF_963971535.1 Notolepis coatsorum
GTGATGTAGCAGAAGATCCCGTTGTAACCAGACATTACAGGGTTTGGACACAGTAACCTATAGTTACTGTAGCATGAACTGTATTGTCATGTCAAGACTAATCTCCCTCACGACCCGAGAGGCAAAGCTGTAGTAAACAGGGCTGTTGAATCTACTGGTCGGTCTACTGGTTGAATCTACTGGTTGAATCTACTGGTTGAATCTACTGGTCGGTCTACTGGTTGGTCTACTGGTCGGTCTACTGGTCGGTCTACTGGTTGGTCTACTGGTTGGTCTACTGGTTGGTCTACTGGTTGGTCTACTGGTTTGTCTACTGGTTGGTCTACTGGTTGGTCTACTGGTCGGTCTACTGGTCGGTCTACTGGTTTGTCTACTGGTTTGTCTACTGGTCGGTCTACTGGTTTGTCTACTGGTCGGTCTACTGGTTGGTCTACTGGTCGGTCTACTGGTTGGTCTACTGGTTGGTCTACTGGTTGGTCTACTGGTTGGTCTACTGGTTGGGCCTCACTGTTGTCAAACTATTCTAAGCTAACAGTAAAAGACACAAAAGACACATGATATTAGTCTAAACATGTCGAGTGACAATGAAATCTGACCCCAAGCAGATCATATCAGTTAAAGCCGTGTCCTTACGGAAATAGAGAGAGAAGGGGAGAGAGAGAGAGAGAGAGAGAGAGAGAGAGAGAGAGAGAGAGAGAGAGAGAGAGAGAGAGATGAGAGAGAGAGTGAAGAGAAAGAAGAGATGAGATAGATAGATAGATAGATAGATAGATAGATAGATAGATAGATAGATAGATAGATAGATAGATAGATAGATAGATAGATAGATAGATAGATAGATAGATAGATAGATAGATAGATAGATAGATAGATAGATAGATAGATAGACAGCTTCACCTCTTTTACACACAGAGCTGTAACCACCTATAACTCAGGACACTGGCGTGATGTTGGAAGGAGGTGCAGGCGAGGATGTCGACCGCTTAGCAACGGGGGGGGGGGGGGGATTTATTTTTGTCAGCAGAAGACTAAAATCAAAAAGCATCTCATTAACCCTTTCACTACCACACTACAGAAGGTCAACCCTTTACTATCACAGTACACCTTTACTATCACACTACAGACGGTAACCGGGTTAAGGGTTAACCTTCTGTCGTGTGGCAGTGAAAGGGTTAACCTCCTGTCGTGTGGCAGTGAAAGGGTTAACCTCCTGTCGTGTGACAGTGAAAGGGTTAACCTCCTGTCGTGTGGCAGTGGAAGGGTTAACCTCCTGTCGTGTGGCAGTGAAAGGGTTAACCTCCTGTTGTGTGGCAGTGAAAGGGTTAACCTCCTGTCGTGTGGCAGTGAAAGGGTTAACCTCCTGTTGTGTGGCAGTGGAAGGGTTAACCTCCTGTCGTGTGGCAGTGAAAGGGTTAACCTCCTGTTGTGTGGCAGTGAAAGGGTTAACCTCCTGTCGTGTGGCAGTGAAAGGGTTAACCTCCTGTCGTGTGGCAGTGAACGGGTTAACCTCCTGTCTCGTGTGGCAGTGAAAGGGTTAACCTCCTGTCGTGTGGCAGACAGTGAAGGGTTAACCTCCTGTCATGTGGCAGTGAAAAGGTTAACCTACTGTCGTGTGGCAGTGAACGGGTCAACCTCCTGTCGTGTGGCAGTGAAAGGGTTAACCTTATGTAGTGTGGTAGTGAACGGGTTAACCTCCTGTCGTGTGGCAGTGAAAGGGTTAACCTCCTGTCGTGTGGCAGTGAAAGGGTTAACCTCCTGTCGTGTGGCAGTGAAAGGGTTAACCTCCTGTCGTGTGGCAGTGAACGGGTTAACCTCCTGTCGTGTGGCAGTGAAAGGGTTAACCTCCTGTCGTGTGGCAGTGAAAGGGTTAACCTCCTGTCGTGTGGCAGTGAAAGGGTTAACCTCCTGTCGTGTGGCAGTGAAAGGGTCAACCTCCTGTCGTGTGGCAGTGAACGGGTTAACCTCCTGTCGTGTGGCAGTGAAAGGGTTAACCTCCTGTCGTGTGGCAGTGAAAGGGTCAACCTCCTGTCGTGTGGCAGTGAACGGGTTAACCTCCTGTCGTGTGGCAGTGAAAGGGTTAACCTCCTGTCGTGTGGCAGTGAAAGGGTCAACCTCCTGTCGTGTGGCAGTGAACGGGTTAACCTCCTGTCGTGTGGCAGTGAACGGGTTAACCTCCTGTCGTGTGGCAGTGAAAGGGTTGTCAGCGGTCTGTCTGTCGGCAACGGAGGACACACCCCTCCCCGGCTGGACACGCCCCTCCCCGGCCGGCTGCAGAGGCAGCGTGTTGTTGTCGTCCGGCCAGAACCAGAATAAACACCGGCCGCTGATTACCAAAAGTAAACAAACAAACAAACAAGCAAACACACGGAGACACACAGTTGTGTGTATATAACGCACACGCACGACCAGACACGCACACACAAATACATGCACACACACACACACACACACGCATTAGTCACGAAAGGTGGCGAATACTCGGCCGCGGTGTTTGCCGACGGGTTACTGCAGACGGGCATCTTTATTAACCCTTTCACTGCCACACTACCGAAGGTTATAACCATTTCACTGCCGCGCGACAAAGGGTTAACCCTTTCACTGCCACACTACAGAAGGTTAACCCTTTACTATCACACTAGAGACGGTTAACCACCGTCTGTAGTGTGGTAGTAAAGGGTTAACCTTCTGTAGTGTGGCAGTAAAGGGTTTTAAAACCTTCTGTCGTGTGGCAGTGAAAGGGTTAAAAAACAGGGCTATAAAAATACCACTTCAGGCAAAGTTAGTCAAAACAACAGGCAGACGACACTTAAACGTAATGAGACAGACTCGTGATTATTATTACCGGACCGGATTATGCAAAGTGAATAATTAGCGATTCTGCTCGTTGAAATGCGTCTCACAGCGATCTCTATAAGTAAGTGACGCGACGGCCAAAGAAATGTTCAGCTGCACGACTCATATTCACATTTCCACATCATAACTCATATTACGCTGTATGATAGCATGTACAATAATGCTGTATATACCGTATATATATTTATTCTTACCATCTATATATATATATATATCCACATCTGTCAGTACATACCTGCACATAATCCTTTTACATATCTGTCAATACTGATCTATATCTGTACATATCCTTTACCTACTCTTACTAGTTACACTGCTGGCCAGTATGACTTACTACCATAGTGTCTTTATACCTGTATCACTGTACATATTAACACTATATCTATATCTGTACATATCTCTTACCTACTCTTACTAGTTACGCTGCTGGCCAGCATGACTTACTACCATAGTGTCTTTATACCTGTATCACTGTACATATTAACACTATATCTATATCTGTACATATCTCTTACCTACTCTTACTAGTTACACTGCTGGCCAGTATGACTTACTACCATAGTGTCTTTATACCTGTATCACTGTACATATTAATACCAGTATGACTTACTACCATAGTGTCTTTATACCTGTATCACTGTACATATTAATACTACAACTCTGTACATACAACCGATTAGCACTATTACTCAGTAGTACTAATATATCTATTCTATACCCAGTTTAATCACCTGTACATTGTATATTATTATTGTTGCACTTTACTGTTACATTTGCACTCTGGTTGGAGGCCAAACCTCTTTTCGTTGTACTGTACTTGTGCCGTAAGATGACAATACATTTGAATCAAATAAAATTAGGGATGTCCGATATTATCGGCCTACCGATATTATCGGCCGATATCGGCATTAAAATGTGATATCGGAAAATATCGGTATCGGTTAATTTTTTATTTTTTTTCCACATTTCTATAGAAATGATGTCCGATATTATCGGCCTACCGATATTATCGGCCGATATCGGCATTAAAATGTGATGTCGGTTGATATCGGTATCGGAAATTAAGAGTTGGACAATATCGGTATATCGGTATCGGTAAAAAAGCCAATATCGAGCATCCCTAAATAAAATCAAATAAAATCCAATCCAATCCAATCCATTTATACAATTTCAATGCTAGAAGAGCTCTGTTCTAATATAATTCTCATCAGTCATAATAACATGGAGTCAGTGGAGTCTTCGGCCTTGTGAATAATATTGACCGATGCGTTAAAGCAGCCTAATTGTTTTTTCCACAGACATAAGGCCAAGAAGATTATTATGACAGCGTGTTGAGATCTCCCAACAGCTTGCCAGGCAACAGGACACTAGAATAGCATCCCTTTAACACAGACAACTGTCTCAGCAATGCAGTGTACGGTATGCTGATATGAATCTGTGTGTGTGTGTGTGTGTGTGTGTGTGTGTGTGTGTGTGTGTGTGTGTGTGTGTGTGTGTGTGTGTGTGTGTGTGTGTGTGTGTGTGTGTGTGGGTTGGTTTAGGTTGGACTGGGAAAGCTATACTCTCAAACTGAAATTGTATTAAATGGCAAATGGTTGCATTTATACAGCAGCTTTTATCCAAAGCGCTTTACAATTTGTTCCTCACACTTTACCCGTTCACTCTCCGACGGCGGAGGCGACCGTGCGAGGTGCCAGCCTGCTCATCGAGGGAGCAATTAGGGGTTAAGCGTCTTGCTCAAGGGACACTTCGACACGCTGCCCCGGGGGAGGAGCGCGGGAATCGAACCGGGAACCTCCGGATTATCAGACGACTATTCTATACCTCCTGAGCCACTGTCGCCCCCTGTATTACAGATGACTGCTTACCTGGTATAATATATAATATATATATAATATAATATAATGCACCCACCTCAACACAATCCACCGGAACACTCAAATTAAATGTAAAGTAATGTAATCTAAAATACAGTCGGTCACTTTTGCATGGCTTTTTCTCCCAATTGCATAGAACATGCAGTTGAACACTTACTCCTAATCAGCAAACTGTAATTTGTATGGTATAGTGGTTTAGTGGATCTACAATCATTATCACCTTTTGTTGTTGTTGTTGTTGTTGTTGTTGTTGTTGTTGTTGTTGTTGTTGTTGTTGTTGTTGGATTAAAGTCACCAATATGCTGTAGTCAGATGACTGTAGTCGGTTGTCAGAGGATCTACTTTAGAACCAGACAGTGAAAAGTCAACAACCTTTTATTTTTAAACCCCCTCCACTTAATTAGTTTACATTCTCTCTCTCTTCTCCCTCTCTCTCTCTCTCTCTCTCTCTCTCTCTCTCTCTCTCTCTCTCTCTCTCTCTCATCCTCCCTCCTCTCTGTTTTCCCGAGGAGCTGTCACTCCCATACCCAAACATCCAACTGCTCCCCCCCCCCTGTTCTCACCTCCTTCCTCTCTCTCCTATACATCCTCCTTCTCCTCCCTTCTCTATCCTCCTCCTCCTCCTCCCTTCTCTCTCCTCCTCCTCCTCCTCCTCCTCCTCCTCCTCCTCTATCCTCCTCCTCCTCCTCCTCCTCCTCCCACTCCTCCTCCCACCGTCTCTCTCCTCTAATATCTACATCTCTCTCCTCCTGCTTCTTCTCCTCCTCCTCCTCCTCCTCCTCCTCCTCTCTCCTCCTCCTCCTTCTCCTCCCACGTCTCTCTCCTCTAATATCTACATCCCTCCCCTCCTCCCCCTCTTCCTCCCCCTCCTCCCCCCCTTCCTCCCCGTTGTTCAAATCCCCCTTTGTAGTTCCGACTTACGGAACCCTGGAAGTGTCTGTCTGACCAAGTGAGTGTGAATTATATGGTTTCGGAAGAGAGAGCAGCGGAGAGGGTTGGGTGGAGCTGTCCTGTGTGTGTGTGTGTGTGTGTGTGTGTGTGTGTGTGTGTGTGTGTGTGTGTTGGGGGGGGTGGGGGGGCACAAGAACAAGCACCACAATCTTGCACATTCCTTTAAGGATGCGGTGGTAATAAACCTCCTTGAATTTATCGCCTGGTTGCGCGAACAAGTTGGTCGCCTCTTATCAAAGAAGTGGATGTGTGCGTCGGACCGGAATGGCATTACGGAGAGAGTGTGGTGAGTTCATGAATGTAAACAAGGAAGTACACGCGCAGAGAGAGAGAGGGAGAGAGAGAGAGAGAGAGGGAGAGAGAGAGAGAGAGAGAGAGAGAGAGAGAGAGAGAGAGAGAGAGAGAGAGAGAGAGAGAGAGAGAGAGAGAGCTTTTCTAAGGGGCTACCAATTAGGAGATTCATTTGGGTAGGTTTCTTCTATGGTTTATCACTATAACATGTTTATTATTTTATTTGTATTCCTCCCTCAACTCGAGGTGGTCCCCACCTCCCTAAAACAAGCCAGAGTCACGCCTCTCATTAAAAAAAAAACCTTAACCCCACCGTCATAGGCAACTATCGTCCTGTCTCTCTTCTCTCCTTCCTTTCTAAAACACTTGAACGTGCTGTATCCAACCAACTTACTGCTTATCTCTTACAGAATGACCTCCTAGACCCTAATCAGTCTGGCTTCAGGACTGGTCACTCCACAGAAACGGCCCTCATTGCGGTCACAGAGGCACTTCACTTAGCAAAAGCGAAAGGCTCTCCTCTGTCCTGATTCTCCTAGATCTATCTGCAGCCTTCGACACAGTCAACCATCAGATCCTCCTTGCGGCCCTCGCAGGAATGGGAGTGGCTGGCTCTGCGCTGACATGGCTGTCATCATACCTCAATGACCGCTCCTACCAAGTGTCATGGAGAGGGACCCTGTCGGCCACCCGCCCCCTGCGGACGGGTGTCCCACAGGGCTCGGTCCTAGGACCCATTCTCTTCTCCCTCTACACTAAATCACTGGGTAACATTATCACGTCTCATGGCTTCTCGTATCATTGTTATGCCGATGATACTCAACTCTTCCTCTCCTTCCCTCCCTCAGATATCCACGTCTCTGAGCGGATCTCGGCCTGTCTGTCCGACATCTCCGCCTGGATGACGACCAACCACCTCAAACTGAACCTAAGCAAAACAGAATTGCTCCACCTGCCGGCCAAATCCTCCCCCTTGACCGACCTCTCCATCACAGTCGAGAATGCAGCTGTGACCGCGTCCCCGACCGCCAAGAACCTTGGTGTTGTCATCGACGACCAGTTGAACTTCTCTGCTCACATTGCAGCGACAACCAGAACCTGCAGATTCCTCCTGAGCAACGTCAGAAGGATCCGCCCCTTCCTGACAAAAGAAGCCACCCAACTCCTCGTCCAATCAACAGTCATCTCCCGCCTCGACTACTGCAACGCACTGCTTGCTGGCCTCCCGGCCACTGCCACCAAGCCTCTTCAACTCATTCAGAATGCAGCGGCCCGCCTGATCTCAAACCTACCGAAGTCGGCCCATGTCACCCCACTTCTTAGGGACCTGCACTGGCTCCCCATTGCTGCATGAATCCGCTTCAAGGCCCTCGACCTGGCATACCGTGCGGCAAAGGGAACCGCTCCCGCCTACCTCCGGGCAATGGTCTCTAACTACACACCCTCAAGACCCCTACGCTCTGCATCTTCTGGCCGCCTCAGACCTACTCCTATCCGAGCTCCGGGAGGGTCATCAAAGAGAAGCCGT
>NW_028170557.1:12500-17805 GCF_963971535.1 Notolepis coatsorum
AGACCTACTCCTATCCGAGCTCCGGGAGGGTCATCAAAGAGAAGTCGCCTATTCTCAGTCCTTGCCCTACAATGGTGGAATGAACTACCCACCCCAGTTAGGACAGCAGCCGAAACACAACCAATCTTTCGCCGTCGACTAAAGATGCACTTCTTCAACCATTATCTGAATTAAAAAAGATTAAAATAAAAAGAAATCTAACTTTAACTAACCTTACTGTCATGCACTTGTCCTAATAAACTAACCTACACTGTAGCACTCAACACTTTGTGAACATTGTTACTCGGCTGATAGAGTTGTGCCCTTCTTGCTTTGATTGATTGATTGATTGAAAACTTTATTAACAGATTGCAGAATGGGTACAATACAGTACAGCTCAATACACACAATTGTTAAGGGGATGCAGACCAGAGAAAGACTTTCGTCTTGTTTACATCAGGGTCCCCCATTTTCAATTCATCAGGACATATATGACATACATGACATACAGATATTCAGTACTGCTACATCTATACATTTATGACATACCAGATTTGCAAATACAGTACTGTTTGTGATACAGAAGGAGTCAAGAAAAGGGAGTATATACATTTGACGTAGAAACTGTACATTGGAGGAGGTTGGGTGGGGTTGGGTGGGGTTGTGTGGGGGGGGGTTGGGTACATTGGGATATTGTCAACCATACTGGGTAATTTACATTGGAGGTGGTTGGGGGGGGGAGGGGAGAAACACTGTATAAACAAGCAAAACTGTACATTGAGGGGGGGGGGGGGAGACACTGTACAAACAAGCAAAATTGTACATTGGACTATTGACAAAACCATACTAGGTAAATGACTGTACACTGGAGGGGGTTGGGTTAGGATATTTACAGGGGCCAGTTTTGAATTGCAGTCTCCCGTAGGTGTCCCTTGAGAGTGGTTTTGAAAGTGGGTAGTGATCCACATTCCTTTACAGCTTTGGGTAGGGCGTTCCACATTGATGTGGCATAATTGCGAAACGTGTTTAGTCTCTTATTTGAGCCGAATCTGGGTTTAACATGATTTGTGGCGCTCCCTCTGGTGTTGTGATCGTGGTATTCACTGACCTTTGGGAAGTATTTTGACATGTACATGGGTACCTTGGTCGTGTAGTGTATCTTGTAGACCAGGCCCATTGCAAGTTGCTGTACTCTGTCGTCTACTCTAAGCCATCCTAGGTTGTCAAAGTGGGCAGGGGTGAGGTGGGTTCTAGGAGTAAGGTCAAGCAGTAGTCTGACCAGTTTGTTTTGAGATGTTTGTAATTTTGTTTTTAGCGCCTTTGAGGTGCTTTGGTACCATGAGGTGCAAGCATAGTCGTAGTACCCTTGAATGAGTGCTCCTGCCAGAGTCTTCAGGGTATTCTTGTTTACCAGAGAGGAGATCCGGTACAAGAATCGAGTTCGTTGGTTGACTTTTTTTTATTACACTGGATGCCATTTTGTCACAGGAGAGATTAGCCTCTAGGATGGAACCCAGGTAGGTAATTTCATCTTTCCTTGTGACAATATTGTCACCCACTGTAACTGAGAAGTCGTCGGTCTTGCTGAGTTTGTTATTTGAACCGAAGAGAATGGACTCTGTTTTGCCCATGTGTAATGATAGTTTGTTATCCGCGAGCCATATGCAGATTTTGCCTAGTTCCGAGCTGAGGGTTTTTTCAACCTGTAACTTGTTCTTGTCAGAGACCAGCAGGGCTGAGTCGTCCGCAAACAGGAACAAGTTGCAGTCACAAGCTGACGACATGTCATTTGCATAAATTAGGAACAGTAGCGGTCCTAGTATGCTTCCTTGTGGAACACCACAGCTCACTGTGAGGGGGGGGGGATAGGGTACCGTTTACCTCCACCATCTGTTCCCTCCCCTCAAGGTAGGATTGCATCCAGCTCACTGATAGACTATCAAAACCCGTCGTACAGAACTTGTAAGTCGCTTTGGATAAAAGCGTCAGCTAAATGACTAAATGTAAATGTAAATGTAAATGTAGGTTGTCACATTCATTATATTTCACCACCAGAGAGTCCTGTCTCCCATACTTTGGTATTTAAATGTCCAGAATTGGGGTCAGAGTTCACCTACAACATTGTCATCGTTGGAGTGAAACAGCTGCATTTGAGGTGAGAGGACTTTTTGTGTGTTTTTCATGTCCATTTTGTAAATATTCCGCTCCTCAGTATTTTTCTTCTAGGCTTTTACACAATCGGTTTTATAATGAAACAATTATTACCCTTAAAAAGTGTGAAGGGATAGCTATAGTTTAGATTGTTGTTAGCTAGCTAACTAGTTGTTAGATGGCTGTTAGCCTCGATGCTATCAAGACATTCCAGTTGGGGTTGGTCATCACATTTTATTTGGGGTTGGTTGTTTATTGTGTTCTTGTTTTGTTATATAGGATGGCCTAAAGATGTGTTTTTCCTGTTTATGTTCATGTTAAGATGCATGAAGTTATGCATTTGTCAACTTGTGAATGCAATTAAACTTTCAAATTTAGTTCTGCCTTCTTGTCTTCTTTTTAAGATGTTTCCCATTAAAACACATGGTGTGACAACCAACCCCATAGTGTGTGACAACCTTCCCCGTGATGGGGTTGGTCGTCACAATGTGTCTTTGACAGGTGATTAACTCTTTGTTACAATACGTTGGAAAATGAGAGGGATACACATTTCAAGCCAACATCTTAAGTGTAGTATCCAAAACTCGTTGATGCCATAAGCTTCAGACGCTCTCAAACTTTGAATCCTCCCGTTCCATATCCACCCACAAGAAAGCACTGACCACGACGTAGTATCAACTATTTAATGTCCAACTCGGGTTACACGTTCTTGTTTCCTAATTATATATAGAGCAGCGAGATTAACAAAGTTTATCCAGGGAAATAGAGAGAGGTCTAAAAACTGTCTGGCTCCACTCTCTCATCACTTGGCACCGGTACAATCTGCGTTGTTTTCTTTCTAAACCAAAGCTGTCACCTTGCCGCAGCTGACAGTAATCAATGACATCACCGTTATCCTGTCAAACTAAAAGTCCCTCGGCCTATCAGCCAAATATCACATAAGAAACAAACTAACAACAAAGAAATCATTCTTACCGATAGACATGGATTGTCTTAACATTTTAACTTCTGTAATAATAATATCCATCTATTTATCCTATGAAATACAGGGCCAAAATGCTTTTCTATTAACTGAAATTACTCTTAATTACCAGACTAGGCATTTAGGCACCTACATTAAGCTTCAATTTAATGTAGGAATGACTATTGAAAGATGTTTTGATGGTGAGCAATTCACACTACAGTAAAAAGTGTGACAACTATCCCCGTTCTCCCCTACTGCCTGCGCTCCTCTACGTCCTTCTGTCTCCGTGTAACAGCGTACTGATGTCAGAATACTATTATAGACAGTGGCTCGGGAGGTAGAGCAGTCGTCTGGTAATCCGTGAGGTTCCTGGGTTCGATTCCCACTCCTCCCGGGCAGCGTGTCGATGATTGAGCAAGACACTTAATAATAATAATAATAATAATAATAAATCAAATTTCTTTCAGGAAACCCAAGGTCGCTTCACAATCAAGAGGGCAATAGGGGAAAAAAGGGGGGGGGGGATGAGGGCAGGTACGGGATAATGAATCTAATCTAAACTAACTAATGGGGAAAAGCAGTGGCGTCATTTCACTAAAAGCCAAGGTATGGTGAGGAGGGAGGGTGGGGGGGTGAAGGGGGGGTTTCCCCCTCTAGGTGGATTTTTTTTGTCAAATCAGTTGTGCAATAGTCACTTTTGGTGAGTTGTTTCTATACAATTCACTTGTATGACATTTAGGTATGACACAGGACTACACAAGCATTTTTAATATAGAAATGTGTCAACCACAATATTTTGCATACGAATTATGCAGAATGTAATATCATAACTGTCTATTATTTTTCTTGCAATTGAGCCAAAAACACGTTCACAAAAAGTATGGGTTACTGAATGCTGAACTGCACTGTTATAATCACTAAGCCATTGTAAGACCTTACCTGTGTCCCTGTATCACTTGTCTCTGCTGCCCTTTGATTAAAAAACGTCCCTATAATAATAAAAGTCCATTTTCCCTTTTTTTTTTTTTTGCATATTTCAGTTAGTCACAGTAAAAGTCACCTAGTAAAGGTGAGATAATTGACTATATCAAAACATGCTAGGGCTGTACCGAATAGTTCGAAGCCTCGTTCATAATGTTGACGTTCGAATTCTAAATCAACATAAAAAATTGTAATAAAATTGTGCGAGGAGGGATGGAGAGAGGAGACCCAGATATCAGAGGATGGTCTGAGCAGGTCGGCACCTGGCGTGGTCGGTGTGTGAACGTGGTGTGAGTGGACGGGTCAAATGTGAGGAACTTAAAATTGTTGTAAAGCGCTTTTGGAGATAAAAGCTGCCAATATAAAATGCACCGTTTAACACGGCTCGGCGTGCCGGCTGATCAAAGGAGAGCGAGCGTGGATCAAACAGCTCAGCCTGGGGTCCACAGCGTAGGAAACCTATGTGCTTCCAGACCACTGGGTCTATATGGGCTTCAACCAACGTGGGCTGTTTGCTGACCATGACGTCTGCGATGGAATACTATGGAGAGGTGTTGACAATGAATGAGGAAGAGGAGGAGGAGGAGGAGGAGGAGGAGGACAAAGCTAAGTTGTTACGAGCCAGTGTACTGTTTTAAATGAGAATGTATCCTCCTCCTCCTCCTCCTGTTCCTCCCTCTCTTCCCTTCTCTCTCATCCCTCCTCATTCCCTTTTCCTCCTCCCTCTCTTCTCATGCAGAAAAGCCCCCTGCCTCCGGGAGGGAAACCTAACTCACTGTTCTTTCATGTAAACAAACCTGTTCTCTCTCTCTCTCCCACTCCCACTCTCTCTCTCTCTATCTCTCCCACTCTCTCTCTCTCTCTCTTTCTCTCTCTCTCTCCCACTCTCTCTCTCTCTCTCTCTCTCTCTCTCTCTCTATCTCTCTCTCACTCTCACTCTCTGTCTCTCTGTCTCTCTCTCTTCCTCTCTTTCTCTCTATCTGTCTCTCTCACGCTTTCTCTCTTCCTCTCCCCCCCTCTCTCTCTTTCTCTCCCCCATTTGCCTCCGACTCCGGATCTACTTGTTCTCCCTTTCTCCCACTCTTCTTCCGCCTCCCCCTCCTCCCCTCTCTCTCTCTCGCCCCCCCTCCCCTCTTTCTATCTCTCTATCCTCCCCCCTCCCCTCTCTCTCTCCCCCCTCTCTCTCCTCCCCCCCTATCTCTCTCTCTCTCTCTCCCCCCTCTCTCTCTC
>NW_028170556.1:0-14804 GCF_963971535.1 Notolepis coatsorum
AGTTCAGGCTGAGCCTAAAGCACAGAGGTCCACCCACAGGCCGCAGCCAGGAGCCCAGGCCCTTTTACCTGCCAGAATGAGATCCATCCTGATGTGACATTTGAGAGAATTGCAGGTGGAGGGGGGTTAGGGGGGGAGGCTATAAGGGAAGAGGTTAGCTCACTCCCTCGCTATTGGTTGAAGCCCACCCCGGCCCACCTGTCCTTTAGTGACGGACTCTACCTGTGACCCTGAGCCATGATTGGACGTTGTGAAGCCCACCCTCCTCCTCCTCCTCCTCCTCCTCATCCTCCTCTGCAGTCCACTTACCCTGACTATGTCTTCCTGTCAGTCAGATGGCTCGGAAATCCATCTTCTTCTCCTCTTTCAATCCGTGGAGGGGGGGGGGCTATTCCCTTTCTTCTTCTATGGTATTACGCTGACTCCTTTCTCTTGATACATCACCCAAATGGAGTTTCTTGTCATTTCAAAGCCGGGTCGCGGCACTCCTCCGCAGAGCGCCGCCCTTCCCCCGAGGAAGCGGTCACTCGTGTTACAGCAGCGCCTCGGCAAAGTTCAGCACCCTGTCTCCCCAAACACTGATGAGTTTGATTTCTGACCTCTTTCTCTCCTTCGCTCTGGAAGGTTGATCACTGAAGGTGAAGTTTGACAACCCCCCCTTCCTCATCGATGCCCCCGCCCACACAGGGCATTTTTAAAAGATGTACCGCCGCTATCCGTCTCTCTGGGCTACATGGAGTGGATGTGAAGACCTTTATGTATGCAAGCCCAGCTGTTGTTTGTCACCAAAATAAGGCCACTCCCCCCCCCGAAAGCACCATATGGCTGTTTGACTTTCCATAAGACATTATATACTGTACCTCATAGAGAGTCATAGGTGCTTTCATGACAGCAAATTGGGTTTCTTCCCACAAATATGTTGGATTTGAATGTTGCATATTGGTAGAAAGTGGTAGAATAGAACTGAGATAGAATAGAACAGAGGATTTCAGTTCTGTGACTTCAGAGCGTTAAGGAATGAAAATGCAGATAATGTGGGAAAATGAATGGGAGACGATGTTGTCACAAAAAATCAACACCACGTCATTGATGAAGCTATCAGTATGTGCAGCACCTACAATTGTCTGTAGAATAGTAATCAACTGATTGAATATCAGGAATGTCAATTTCAATATTGTAAATAAAATTCAAACTAGACAAATTATCAATATGCACCCCAAAGTATACCAAAAATCCCTTTTTAAAAAGGATTTTAAAATGTCAAAACGTTTCTAAGATCCTAAGCATTGCAAAGCTGTTTTTCAATCAAATACTGTAAGCCTCATGTACTCTTCTGGTATAAGCAATTTTACGTCCCACTCCATTCACTTCAGACCTCCCAGGTCTGCATGATTTCCTCATTCTGCTGATGGAAGTAGCCGGCCAGACAAACTTCTTACTTCTTCCGGTATCTGCCTTTATCATGTATTCACATACTTATTTACTAGGTTCTAAAGAACTAACTAAACTATTCAATCTTCTCACACGTGCTAGGTTGGCCTGCTGTCATACTGTATGTAAACAATAGTAGTAGTAGTAGTAGTAGTAGTAGTAGTAGTAGTAGTAGTAGTAGTAGTAGTAGTAGTAGTAGTAGTAGTAGTAGTAGTAGTAGTAGTAGTAGTAGTAGTAGTAGTAATGGTAGTAGTAGTAGTAGTAGTAGTAGTAGTAGTAGTAGTAGTAGTAGTAGTAGTAGTAGTAGTAGTAGTAGTAGTAGTAGTAGTAATGGTACATGTATTAGTAGTAATGGTACATGTATTAGTAGCAGTAGTAGTAGTAGTAGTAGTAGTAGTAGTAGTAGTAGTAGTAGTAGTAGTAGTAGTAGTAGTAGTAGTAGTGGTGGTGGTGGTGGTGGTGGTGGTGGTGGTGGTGGTGGTGGTGGTGGTGGTAGTAGTAATAGTAGTAGTAGTAGTAGTAGTAGTAGTAGTAGTAGTAGTAGTAGTAGTAGTAGTAGTAGTAGTAGTAGTAGTAGTAGTAGTAGTAGTAGTAGTAGTAGTAGTAGTGGGGGTGGTGGTGGTGGTAATAGTAGTAGTAGTAGTGGTGGTTGGGGGTGGGGGTGGTGGTGGTGGTGGTAGTAGTGGTGGGGGTGGTGGGGGTGGTGGTGGTGGTGGTAGTAGTGGTGGGGGTGGTGGTGGTGGTGAATGAATGAATGAAAACATTATTTAACAGATTGCAGAATGGGTACAATACAGTACGGCTCAATACACACAATTGTTAAAGGGATGCAGACCAGAGAAAGTCGTTTGTCTTGTTTACATCAGGGTCCCCCATTTTCAAGTCATAGTGACATTTATGACATACACAACATACATGACATTTATGGCATAGGGACATACATGACATACAGGTATTTAGTACTGTTACATTTGTGACATATACGATATTCAAATATACAATACTGTTACCCATAGATCCTGACAGAGTATATACATATGATGGGGAGGGGACTGTACATTAGGAGGGGGTGGGTGGGTGGGAGAGAAATATACATTTTTTTTTATCCAATTTTTCTCCCATTTTTCTATATTTTTCTCCCATCCCAATTTCGTATCATCCAATTCAACCCTCCCCTGTCACGGACGCTGTTTCTTGCCTCCCACAAGCCGGCTGCAATGTGGACTAAGTCATACATAGCACAAGTCCCCTCCGGTACTTGAGGTAACAGCAGTCGCATCTTTTCACCTGCGCAGCTCGATCTCTCAGTGGCGAGGAGTAACGCGTGGGAGGCTCACGCTGCCCCCGACACTTCCTGATTCTACTGCGCAGGTGCACCAACCGACCTGTAGGAGTCGCTGTCCACAACGCCCGATCCCCACCCATCAGTTTCCCACCCCCTAATACGGCCAATGTGTATTAGTACGGATGACCAGCTAAACTGAAAGCAAATGTGGAGCGCTGGGCTCGAACTGACGAGCCCAGCGTCTCCAGCATTTCGTGGCGAGTGCCTTGCCCACTACGCCACGTAGCCGCCCCCGGAGAGAAATATACATACGGTGGGGAGAGAATATATACCTAACCGACCTTTCAATCACAGTCGAGAATACAGCTGTGACTGCGTCCCCGACCGCCAAGAACCTTGGTGTTGTCCTCGACGACCAGTTGAACTTCTCTGCTCACATCGCAGCGACGACCAGAACCTGCCGATTCCTCCTGAGCAACGTCAGAAGGATACGCCCCTTCCTGACAAAAGAAGCCACCCAACTCCTCGTCCAATCAACAGTCATCTCCCGCCTCGACTACTGCAATGCACTGCTCGCTGGCCTCCCGGCCACTGCCACTAAGCCTCTTCAACTCATTCAGAACGCAGCGGCCCGCCTGATCTCAAACCTACCGAAGTCGGCCCATGTCACCCCACTTCTTAGGGACCTGCACTGGCTCCCCATTGCTGCACGAATCCGCTTCAAGGCCCTCGACCTAGCATACCGTGCGGCAAAGGGAACCGCTCCCGCCTACCTCCGGTCAATGGTCTCTAACTACACACCCTCAAGACCCCTACGCTCTGCATCTTCTGGCCGCCTCAGACCTACTCCTATCCAAGCTCCGGGAGGGTCATCAAAGAGAAGTCGCCTATTCTCAGTCCTTGCCCCACAATGGTGGAATGAACTACCCACCCCAGTTAGGACAGCCGAATCACGTCCAATCTTTCGCCGTCGACTAAAGACGCACTTCTTCAACCATTATCTGAATAAAAAAAAAAAAAAAAAAAACAATAAAAAAATCTAACCCTAACTAACCGTACTGTCATGCACTTGTCCTAATAAACTAACCTACACTGTAGCACTCAACACTTTGATGAACATTGTTGCTCAGCTGATAGAGTTGTGCCCTTCCTGATGGCTTGTCGTACAGAACTTGTAAGTCGCTTTGGATAAAAGCGTCAGCTAAATGACTAAATGTAAATGTAAATGTAAATATACATGCGGTGGGGAGGAGACTGTATTAGGAGGGGGTGGGGGGGTTTGGACATTTACGGTGGCCAGTTTCGAATTGCAGCCTCCCGTAGGTGCTCTTTAAGAGCGGTTTTGAATGTGGGTAGGGATTCACATTCCTTTACAGCTTTGGGTAGGGCGTTCCACATTGATGTGGCATAATTGCGAAACGTGTTTAGTCCCTTGTTTGAGCCGAAATTGTGGTGGTGGTGGTGGTGGTGGTAGTAGTAGTAGTAGTGGTGGTGGTGGTGGGGGTGGTGGTAGTGGTAATAGTAGTAGTAGTACTAATGAGTACTAATGAGTACTAATGAGCATGCTTTACTCCAGGGGTAGGCAACCCTAGGCACGCGTGCCCGCATAGGCATGCGGGGGCATTTTCATTGGCACAGGGGGCAGCATTAAAAAAAATAAAAAAAAAATGTCTTTCGCTTTGAAATATTATAGTGAAATATTTTGCACTGTGAGCATTTATCTTGTTGAAATCCTCCCACAGGTTCTTTTTTGTAAGTCGACTGTTTTGCACACCCCTATGACAGCTATACAGCTGTTCCCATGGTGCTCAGCTGTCAGCAGTCAGCTGGCCTCCCGCGCCCGCGCGCAGTTCCCAGGTAATCACACAGTGCTGCGGTTGCATTCTGTATGTGCCGTCTTTCATGATGGCAACCCCTGCTAAGAAAGTTAAAGCAAAGGAAATTCGGGCATTCCAGCCCTCGTGGACAGACGACTACGGGTTTGTGTGTCAGAAGGACCGTGCTGTGTGTTCTTTATGTTTAGAAAATGTAGTTTGCAGAACATCAGGTGTGAAACGCCATTTTGGGACGAAGCATCAAAAAAGTTTCAAAGATCAGGCGGATAAGGCAGAATCGATTAAACGTGCCGTGGCCAGGTATGGAAAGCAAGCCAGCACCCTCAAAGTGTTCACGACTGCTAAAAACCATGCAACTGAAGCAAGCTATTGCATTGCTCATTGCATTGCGAAATGTGGAAAGACATTCACTGATGGCGAGTAAAGTTTACTCATTCCACAATTGAAAATCCCTTCATCACCACAAGCAAGACAATACACAACACACAA
Source organism: Notolepis coatsorum (assembly GCF_963971535.1). NCBI lineage: Eukaryota > Metazoa > Chordata > Actinopteri > Aulopiformes > Paralepididae > Notolepis > Notolepis coatsorum. Next base: position 5,041 of record NW_028170556.1, read on the forward strand.
CAGAAAGACACAGACCTGAATACATGTCAGCAGCACTGGTAATGTGCAGTAGCCTACATGTTCTATTGAGTAGATAAATACTAAAGCCTTCCCTGGAAAACCACAATAAGGGTTAAGTCAAACTATAATGTTCATTCCAAAGTCTCACTGCACTGGGGAACAAATTGAACCGCTTGGCCAACAAGTTGACGTGTAGCATCTTTAAAGATCCAAAACCACGTCCTCACCCGGCAGAAATGAAAGATCTGCTTAAATTCCACCTCTGGCAGGCGGGTTGAAGGTTGGCGAGAGGAGGCTGAATCAACATTTGGCATTTGCCTCTGACCTCTCTCTCTCTCTATTCTCTGCTCTCCAGCGTGTGCTGAAAGACAGTATATTTATGAATTATTTATCTGTGTTTGAAAATATTAAACTTGTAATGTCCTTGTCCCGTGTATTATCTCCAAGGGCATCATAAGAAACTGTAGGAGAAGAAAAAAAAACCACAACAACAACAGAACGATGGAAAGGCGTGGCCAAAAAAATAAAATAAAAATAGCCTCTTGCAGCATTTAAATCTTTCAACATGCATACAATGTCGGTTCTGTTTAGTCTCGGACAATCAGTGTGTCTGACATGCAAGATATACTACTGTTGGATCAAGTGCCATGACACTGAGGATGTAGGAATGAGAAAATCCTTATGTAAGAAGAAAGCTAACATTTCAGCCACGTCTGTTTTCAGCTTTAACATGACACGCTGCACATTATTGTTGAACTCAAGGCTACAAATGACTGAAAATGCGTTGTCAGTGAGTTTTGGTTCCAAAATTGGATTTTCACCATTTGACAAACTGATACCAACTCTGTAATCGATTTAATTGATTTAATGGCATGAAATCAAGGCACATTAAGGAATACTAGAAACGGTATTAGCTAAGTAAAATACTGTCAGATACTATCATATATTGTATATAGCATTTTGAATGGCTTCCACATACCAAAATATCTATGCTTGCCTGACTAAGCTTACCAGCGAACTGGGTAATTTGCAGGTGATTACAAAGACCCAGGATGGAACAATACTGAGCAGAAAAGCCAGTTCTGAGGTAATGATGGTGTATTTCGCCCACTAGAGAAACTCTGAAATCCACAGAAAAATTTCATATTGAGGCATATGTTCAATAAACATATTGAATAATATTAACGACACCAACACCACGCATGTTTCCAATCCTCAACCACAGGAGCTGGACAGAATCCAAAATGTATGTGTGTGTGTGTGTGTGTGTGTGTGTGTGTGTGTGTGTGTGTGTGTGTGTGGAATGGAACCTGGAGATTTTTTCCCTCAATTGTTTTTGTTGACAAAATTTGCTACACCGCCCTTGGTAATGTCACAGGAAATGTCGGACAGCGAAAAAAACAGACATTTGTTAAAGCCGTTTTGCGTGGGAAGGAATCCTCAATGCATATTTCCATGTATTACCATGAGTGTTATTGCAACATAAAACAGCACAACATAGCCAAAAGACTTAAATTTGTATTCTTTTTTTTCCAACACCGTACCGCATATTATAAGGGTTTTATCCTTGCCTTCGAGCACCAGCAGTGTCATAGCGGGAACATTTCTGGCCGCTCCTCTGCGTTTCTTCCCATTTGTTTGCTAAAAGTATTTATTTGGAAGATGAATGGCTGCCCTGGCAGGCGAGATGACAGCCTACACGAAGATGATATTGAATTGATTTCTGAAATGTTGCAGAACGGACTGCTTGATGTGTACCGCGAGACATGAATCATAAAAATTCTATTAAAAAGCTCTTGAATGGCTGACACTGGAATATTATTTGTGATGATTAATTTTCCCCAGTCATTATAAAGGGGAGTCGGCATCAGATTGCCTCTGACAAAATTGCTTTTCAGTCCCTGGTGAATACCCTCTGTGGTGTTTTTTTCTTTTTTATAACACAAAACCATATTTCTCCGTACAATATTATGTGAAGATAGGGCTCTGTAGAGGCTACCCCGAGGCCTTGCTCACATGCCACACGATTAGCATTACAAAAATCTCAAGTATCCCCACTTTGTTGTGAGGAGAGGAAGGGGGCCATCTGGGCGTATTAGATAGACGTTTCCTAGTGAAGGGTGTCAGGTTTGGTCAATTCAGCGGGAGAACCCGATAGGATTCTGAAATGTGGTTGGCATGGTAATTATGAATTTGGAAAATAGCCTGTAATGGACTGTCAATGGTGATTTCTCAGTCCATACGTTTGATTAACTGTATTTAAAAGAGAGTGCAGCCTGACATTGACGTCTGTGCACGGCTTCAGATCCCTGGGTATAGATTCCTCTGCAGCTGCTGCAGACCAATCATTGATCATTCAATGTTTGACTTCCACAACTTTGCGATATATCTTTGCTTAAGATTGAATTCTGTACACACTGCTCACCTGTTTGCATTAATAACTGTGAAACATGTGGGAATAGCCTTTATTGAAAAAAGACAATCAGCTGCCAGATTTAAAAGTCAATGATGAACCTCTCAGTCATATCATCACATTCTCTCTGTGATTGTTGTGAGGACGCTGTGATGTCTGCATACTGTAATGGTTCCATTATCTACGTTTCCCTTAGAGGGGATTCGAGGACTGAAACCAACTCCACCTTTCTGGAAGCAGCATAATGTGATTCCACCTCCCATGTCCAGTGCAATGACAAACAATTTCTTTAAGGAAACCAAACACCTGCCTACTGTCTCATTCAAACTTCCTCCCTGTTTCTCTCTCTCTCTCTCTCTCTCTCTCTCTCTCTCTCTCTCTCTCTCTCATAGAACTACTCCGGTCAGGGCAGAGGCAGCAACGGCGGAGGCGGTCCCGGCGACGAGGACTACGAGATCCCCCCCATCACGCCCCCCAACCACGCCGACCCCTCCCTGCTGCACCTCATGGAGCACGAGACCGGCTACCCCTTCCACTCCCTGCCCCACAACGGGCTGCTCAACCCCTACTCCTACCCGGAGCTGCCCGCCGCTCTCATGATGTCCAACATGCTCGGCCAGGACAGCCACCTCCTCTCTGGGCCTATGCACTCGGTGAGTGTCTCTGTCGCCCGCTGGTGATTTAAAAAATTTATTTAAGCAGGCAGGTCGATTAAGAACTAAATCTTATTTTCAGTAACGGCCTGGCGAGAGGAAAAAAGGTCCCCTCGAAGCTTGATATGGAAAGGGGGGGGGGGGGGGGGGGGAATTATAAAATAAAATAGAAAAGAGACGAATGGTACAAACATCACAGAGGTACGGGAAATAATTAAAACACATCAAACAACACATACATGATACATACATGAAGCAGAACAGTCAAATTACAGTAAAAGGCTGGGTGACAGTTGCAGGCGTGTAATATACAGTATAGAGAGGAGAAGGGGAATCAACATGTTCACATGAAATGACGGAAGTGATGAAAGTTTAAGGGAGTTTTGGAGAGAGTATAAATATATATGTATAATGGAGTGCAAGGGAAAGTCCACATGTCCAGGTCCTCGGGATATGGGTGAGGACTGATCCCACGACTCTGTATCTCGTATAGAGATCTGGGATTAGATGTCACTGTAGTGGTGCCTGAAAGTGGACCTTTTATTGCTTGCTGGTTCGCAAGACCTAAAGACAACCATTTGTGTCAAATCTACACTAGTTCACAGCAGGTCTTAAGTTAGAGCTGCTACGTTTCTGAGAGTCTTAAGTTAGAGCTGCTACGTTTCTGAGAGTCTTAAGTTAAGCTGCTAAGGTTCTGAGAGTCTTAAGTTAAGCTGCTAAGGTTCTGAGAGTCTTAAGTTAAGCTGCTAAGGTTCTGAGAGTCATTTATACAAGCTCTCTTATTTCTTGTTTGACGCTTGCTGGTGTATCAGCTGTCCTACCAGCCCTCTGTTGTGGGTCAGCTCTGGGTGCACAGTCCCCTGCATTCAGTCCTGTCCCCATGTCTGCATTCATACACACAAAAACACACCAGCCTGGAAATGTGTTCACAAACATGTTATTAGGAAGGAAATAAAATTGTGAACTCATCAAAGTCAATGGGGAGCAAAATGCGACCATTTCAAAGTTGTCACAGGGACACAGAAACTTTGTGAGTGACTTCTCAAGTGGGTTACATGGGGGTAATAGGCATATTCGCCCATATGGTGAAAACTAAGTGATATATTGCTGATGATGATCCGAATGCTTTGAAACAAATGAAACTCACCACCACACATTACATTTCACTCTAAAAGCGACTTGCATGCATGGCTAATTAACAATAATTGCTTATGGCATGTCTAACTAACAGAGGTATATAACGTTATAGCTGATATGATACGACTTGCTACAAAGGGTGATAGCTAACATGTGGGCTAACGTTAGGTAACGTTTGGATGGATGCTAAGCACATCATTGTCGAGATTAACGTTAGCAAGAAGAATTCAAGCATAGTCTTATTTTCATGTAGTTGTGGACAGCTAGCGAACAAAGTCTTTCTTTGTTGCAAAATATGATATATAAAACATTCTTAATCTTGGTTGCTAAAATATTAGTTATGGAAAACAATACCTTTCTTATTGTTAGCTGCTGGTGCTGACTTCAGTTGCTGCTTAAAATCAGCTGACAGATGACGTGAGGCGAGATGCTCGGTTTGCGCTAGATTTCTATTGGCTAATGGATCATTCCAAGAGGGAGGGCGTCGCACAACATAACAGAAAACCATGCACCTCAGACAGACAGCATTCAAATATAAATTTTTATTTATAATATTATTCATTGTTAAAATTATTCTTGATGAGGACCATGGGCATTGCCCTTTACAATTTTTTTTATATAATAATAAAAAGAAAAGGGGCACTTTGGTCATCAAGGGGCACATAGGCAAGTGCTTGGGCACCCAAAGCCCCCCCCCCCCCTCTGCACGTGCCTGCACTGGCGCATAATTAATTTGTGCAACATTTGTGCAAGCCAATACTTTTTTTCTCTTACCTTGCGATGCAGCTGGATTCTGGACATTCTGTGTAACAATATAATTTCCAGAAGTTGTATAGTGACACAAATGAAATCGGCCTTTGTATGGGAGATATGTGTTGCCTGATCCGGAAACCCTTTTATCCTCTACCTACATTACGTTTAATTATTCCTGCAAATCCTGGCAACCCAGAGTAAATGTACATCTCCTCAGTAATTGTACGCAGTCAGCCTCCGACGTGAATTAAACGAGACACACTTGACAAAGTGCAGTGTGAAAGCTAACTGAACCAAATGAAAAATGCAACAATGTTGCAACTCCACCCTTTTTGAGTCAACCAACCTATAGGTGTGAAAGCGACTTAGACACGGTTATACAGTGATACGGTAAAGGTGAAACCATGTGGCTTCACCGGCATGGGGGGGGGGGGGTGTACAGTCTGATGATTCACCTTGCAAGAATGACACGTTAGGAAAGCGGCACTAACCACATACTCACAACGTATGGGTTTCAAATGTGGCTCACAACCTCTGCGGCACGTTACCCCCTTCCCCCTCTCCCATCTCTCCCTTCGCTCTCCACTCTATAGGATCCACTAAAATGCAAAAACAACGTCCACGCCGTTCCTTATTAAAAGGACAGAAAAAAGCATAGCCTTTGAAGCTGGAATCATACCTCTAATCATCATTACAAACGTTAAAGTTTTCCCCCCACACGTCCCGCCTGTACTACGTCTTCCTCGGAACAGGGGAGCGTTCCCGTATCAATTAGCGCTTAAATGATGGGGCCAATTACGCAGCAGGGAGCCAGAAACAAGGCCCAGACCGATACAACCGTGCAACATTTATACATTCAGAGAGCCTCTGCTGCCTGCTTAACATCGAGACCTTTAATATCCATTCAGTCGCTCCACTCAAAGATTTCATTCCCTCAAAGTGAACCGAGAGGGGGGGGGGGGCGAGCGAGAAACTCTGCACTGCACATTTTCATTCGTTCTGATCAGCGAGGCAGCAAAAAAAATAAAAAGATATGCAAGGGAGGGGTGCCTCTTCAAGAGAATATCTTGAGGGGGAGGGAGAGAAGGGGGGATCTCCCCTGTCAGCTACTTTTTCTTGTTCAAAAGCATGCAGAGGAGACCCCACTTTCAACCTCCAGTAAAGTGACTATTTCATGTGTTAAACATGCTTCAGACCGAACATGCAAACACCCCTGGCGAACACATTCAAATGCTTTAATCATGGAATCGAACCAGATGAATTATAAATGGCCGCCGTGTCGTGAATTATTCAACGTTATATACTTTCATCTGACATAAATATAACTTTTCTCCCTCTCTCTCCCCCCTGCTCTCTGCCTCTCTCTCTCCCTCTCTCTCTCTTTGCCTCTCTCTCTCTCTCTCTCTCTTTGCCTCTCTCTCTCTCTGCCTCTCTCTCTCTCTCTCTCTCTCCCCCTCCTCCGTCATGAATATTTATGCTTTAATGTGAGCATCCATGGCATTTATCCTCCGTTAATCAGGTCTTATGTGATTTTCCGAATCAAACCGCCTAAGTTGGGAGGCTACAACTTCTGGTGGGCGGTATATGGCGTGCGGGGGGGGGGGGGGGGGGGGGGTCTCCATTAGAGCGAGTCTTCAGGATTAGGTCACCATCCACTAGGCTATTGAGCCCAATGTGCCTGGTGCATCAGAGAGATACTGTTCACACTGGCAAATTTTTTAAGGGGCTGGAATCTGCTTTTTGCAGAGTTGGTACTAAATTTGGTCAAAGGAGGCTGGCTAACTATAATCTATGCATGTCATTTGGATGATTTGATACTAGGAGCATGTGTGTGTGTGTGTGTGTGTGTGTGTGTGTGTGTGTGTGTGTGTGTGTGTGTGTGTGTGTGTGTGCGTGTGTGTGTGTGTGTGTGTGCGTGCATGATTATGGTGTGTGTGCGTGCATGTATATGGTGTGTGTGTGCGTGCATGTATATGGTGTGTGTGTGCGTGCATGTATATGGTGTGTGTCTGCGTGCATGTATATGGTGTGTGTGTGTGCGTGCGTGCATGTATATGGTGTGTGTGTGCTTGCATGTATATGGTGTGTGTGTGTCTGCATGCATATGGTGTGTGTGTGTCTGCGTGCATGTATATGGTGTGTGTGTGTCTGCGTGCATGTATATGGTGTGTGTGTGCGTGCATGTATATGGTGTGTGTGTGTCTGCGTGCATGTATATGGTGTGTGTGTGTCTGCGTGCATGTATATGGTGTGTGTGTCTGCGTGCATGTATATGGTGTGTGTGTCTGCATGCATGTATATGGTGTGTGTGTCTGCGTGCATGTATATGGTGTGTGTGTGTCTGCGTGCATGTATATTGTGTCTGTGTGTCTGCGTGCATGTATATGGTGTGTGTGTGTCTGCGTGCATGTATATGTCATGTCACGGGTGCACGCAGCAGAGCTGTTCTCCTAGGCTGTATTAGGCCAATAACAGTGTAGCAGAGAGAGGGAGTGGCCAGGGTTTTAAACAGCTTTTGTTTCACCTTTGCAATTATGTATTTCCAAACAGCCCTTCAGGGTAATGTTCCATTTTCTTATTTCACACCCCTTTTTCTCATAAATGAACCGCCGCCGCCATAAATCACTGCGCAAACAGAGACTCGCACACACCGTGAACGGCCCCCAAGATTTATGTAACACATTCATGTTTTCCACTTCCTCATTTTAGTACTAGTCCAGCAGAGCCTGGCTAATAATAGACACTATTAATATTTCCTGTTGCCTAGCAACCCCCAGCAAGTAATAGCTTACTCTGGAAAAATAGATGACCGATAAGGAAGAGAGAGGGGGGGGGGGGGGTTCAATTCATTTATTATCTCTCGGGACAAGGGGAGCTTATTTCTGAGGCTGAGGAATAGAAAAGTGGGCCGTATATTGAGAAATATTTTTTAAAGGAATGGGAGATGGGGTTATTTTAATTTTTCCCCCTCGTTCCATTAAGGGATGTTTCATTTGACGTTTTCCCCCAACAAAGTCAATTAACCTTAATTTCATGCCGGTGAAGGCAGTAATAAAACCTGATTCAATTCATGTGGGGGGGGGGGGGGTTCAGTCTCAGGGTTTGTAGGAAATTTAAACATAGCCTTTACATTTCTGCTTTACTGTTTTCGACAAAAGCGTTGGAAAGGATGACCGAAAAACACTTAAATCGCTTGTCGTTTTAACAATCTTCTTTCAACGCCGCTCAGGAAGAAACCCTTTTTTTTCGTTCTCAGTACGTTAAGTATACAACAACACCCCCACTACTACCACCACCCTACGATGCATGTGATCCTACAGCGTACGTGTAAACATTCTACAAACACTAGCTCAGCTGGAACAGCAGATACCCTTCATCTCAAGGGATGATGTTGCTGCTTTTTGTACAACATTCAGCCCAAGGCTAAAGCTCTGTAAACTTCCCTGCTTTGGGATTTTCTTTTTTCCACCACGCATCGATCCCGCGGCAAACACAGTTAAATCATTACAGCATTCCAGAGCAGTGGATTGACCATCATCACTTATTGTAGCGGAGGCACTGCTGTTTTTATTTTTATTTGAATTAATTTGGTACTGTAACATGGTTATTTGGGGTACTTTTAATTGCCTGTGAATTCATGTTCATGTATTTAAAGCCCCAGTCTGTGATTTGGGGGTATTTTTGGAAAATGCATTATTTGGAATGTGCTTGACCCGTTGTAAATCTGAACACAGATCTGTTTGACTTCAGTGTTTACAAGCATGACCAACAACTGCAACTGCAATAAAAAATGCAGTAGATGTATGTAGACCAAAGAGCTGGTCAAAATGCCTGGAATTTAACATGTGGCAAATGTGGTTCAGGATACTGGTGACCATAGTACAATCAGTTATTGATGAGTTTGAAATGATGTCCTCAAGTGATGTCATCGGAGGACACTGAATTCTTGTGTTGAGTTAATTACAGCTCAATGAAATGATGGAAGAAATAGAGATAAGGATTGCAATAGGGGTTGCTAATTCTTTCATCTCCATAATTTCATTGTACTGTAATTAACACAACACAAGAATTTGGTTTTTGATTGATTGATTGAAAACTTTATTAACAGATTGCAGAATGGGTACAGTACAGTACAGCTCAATACACACAATTGTTAAGGGGATGCAGACCAGAGAAAGACTTTCGTCGTGTTTACATCAGGGGTGCCCTCCGACGATATAACTGAGTACATATTCAAACTCCTTACCTCTCAGTAACTGTCAAACTAAATTAATGTGTGCATTTAGAATATATGTGGGATTATGTGCAAAATAAATCAGCATTGTTTTTTGGTGAAATTCTACTATATATTTTTTTGCCTTTTCTCCTCTTTTCTACCCAATTTAGTCATTATGCCAATTCCCCAATTTGCAAACACACACACAATAGCTTGCTGTTTTATATTTTACTTTGCTCCCATAGCCCCAATTTTGTTGTTATGCCAATTCCCTCATGGTCGTTGCACTACCCTACCCTACTGGAGGGTGTAGACTACCACATGTCCCCTCCGATACATGTGGAGTCGCCAGCCGCTTCTTTTCACCTGACAGATAGGAGTTTCACTGGGAGAGCACAACACATGCAGAGGTTCACTCTATCTCCCCCAGATCCCTTCCCTGCTGAACGGGTGCTGACCAGTAGGAGTCGCTATTGCAACGACCAGGACTCATACCACACCAGCTTCCCACCCGCAAACAGTGCCAATTGTGTTTGTAGGGTCGACTGACCGAGCCAGGGGTACCGCTGCCGGGATTTTAATCCGGGTCTCC
>NW_028170555.1:0-17500 GCF_963971535.1 Notolepis coatsorum
TCTCCCTCTCCCTCTCCCTCTCCCTCTCTCTCTCTCTCCCTCCCCCCTCTCTCCCTCTCCCCCTCCCCCCCCCTCTCTCTCCCCCTCTCTCTCCCCCTCCCCCCCCCTCTCCCCCCCCCTCTCTCTCTCCCTCCTCCCTTCTTACTCAGTTAACACAGCAACACTCTCATCTCACGACAGCGACACCTTCAGAACCCTGAGGTCAGAGTGTTGGCGATGTGACACCAAGGCCTGCGTGGGAGATGACAAAGTAATTTACTTATCTGTGTGTGTGTGTGTGTGTGTGTGTGTGTGTGTGTGTGTCTGTGTCTGTGTCTGTGTCTGTGTCTGTGTCTGTGTGTGTGTGTGTGTGTGTGTGTCTGTGTCTGTGTCTGTGTCTGTGTCTGTGTGTGTGTGTGTGTGTGTGTGTCTGTGTCTGTGTCTGTGTGTGTGTGTGTGTGTGTCTGTGTGTGTGTGTGTGTCTGTGTGTGTGTGTGTGTGTCTGTGTGTGTGTGTGTGTGTGTGTCTGTGTCTGTGTCTGTGTCTGTGTGTGTGTGTGTGTGTGTCTGTGTCTGTGTCTGTGTGTGTGTGTGTGTGTGTGTCTGTGTGTGTGTGTGTGTCTGTGTGTGTGTGTGTGTGTCTGTGTGTGTGTGTGTGTGTGTGTGTCTGTGCGTGTGTCTGTGCGTGTGTCTGTGCGTGTGTGTGTGTGTGTCTGTGTGTGTGTGTGTGTGTGTGTGTGTGTGTGTGTGTCTGTGTCTGTGTCTGTGTCTGTGTCTGTGGGTGCGTGTGTGTGTGTGTGTGTGTGTGTGTGTGTGTGTGTGTGTGTGTCTCTGTGTGTGTGTGTGTGTGTGTGGTCCCCTCCAGGTGCTGTGGACCGAGCAGCAGGTGGTAAAGAGGAGGAAGAAGCGGGACTTGTACGAAGACCCGTCGGACCCTGAATACCCCAAGCAGTGGTACCTGGTGAGTGATGGAGTGGTGCTCAGGTTGGGATCCCTCTCCGCCCTGCTCCCGCCCCCCCCGCCTCAGGTGAACACGCTCAACGGCCGCTCACAACCCGGTTATACACCGACCGGGCCGTGGAGTTCTTACGGCGAGCGGCCGGCAGGAAGGACTGGCCGAGGTGGTGGGCGTGTCTGTGACTGAACATGCTTCTCATCATTTTTATTTGATAATTTTTTTTTTGCCCTTTTTTGAGGGCAATCCACCACCCCCTCTTCGGGTGACAACTTTATTATTTATCATACATTTTAATAGGGATGTCCGATATTATCGGCCGATATCGGCATTAAAATGTGATATCGGAAAATATCGGTATCGGTTTTCAAAAAAAATATTATTTTCTTTTTATTTAAATTTTCTTTTACATTTCTATAACCTTTATTTACCCAGGCAAGCAAGTAAGAACAAATTCTGATTTTATTTATTGTCAAAAGTATGCATAATGTTGTGTTAATTCCACAACAAGAGATATGTAGCCTAATGTTAATTACCTGAAATTATTATACCCTGCATATATCGGTATCGGTTGATATCGGTTGATATCGGTATCGGAAATTAAGAGTTGGACTATATCGGTATCGGTAAAAAAGCCAATATCGAGCATCCCTACATTTTAACTATTTACAGTGCAAAATAAAAATAAAGTGTAGTCAAATAAGAAAAATAGTGACATTTCATTGCCCTCTCGGGGGGGGGGGGGGGGGACTCAGACTAGACAATGACAAACAAATGACAACTAAGGACAATGAAGGACGACAACGAATACACATGACAAGGGAGAGGGGGGGCGGGGGGGGGGGCAGAGAGGGGAGTAAGTAAAGTCGGGGGTGAGGAGGGGGATGGAGAGGGGGGTGGGTTGTGGAGTGGACGGCTCACAGGTCAATCTCATGTGATTAGGAGCCTAGATTATCCACAAGCAATTCCCGCAGATGCTATTAAATTGTGAGACCACATGCTTCTCATCTTGACTAGCTCACCGTAGAGGGGGTGGGAGGGATTCTCCAGGATAGCAGCCAGCTTCCTTCTCATCCCCCTCTCTGCCACCACCTCTAGTCTGACCAGCTCGACTCCCACCACGGAGCTAGCCTTCCTCACCAGCTTGTTGAGCTTGTTGGTGTCCCTCGAGTTGATGTAGCCCCCCCCCCCCCCCCCCCCCCAGCATGCCACAGCATAGAAGAGGACGCTGGCCACTACAGACTGGTAGAATGACTGCAGCAGTCTATTGCACACGTTGAAGGACCTGAGTCTCCTCAGGAAGAACAGCCTGCTCTGTCCCTTCCTGTAGAGCAGTGGTTCCCAAAGTCGGGGTCGCGACCCAAAGGTGGGCCGCGAGCAGCCACGGGATGGCCGCAAGATGATTTTTAAAAAAAAATCAATTTTTTTTGTCAGGCCACTGAACTTAGAAGCAGGCCAGGACAGTGTTTCTAGTTGTATTCTAAAATTCTATTCTATTGTATTCTAAAATGTGACTATATGGTTTTATATTAATTTAATAAATAAACAAAAACGAAAAATCTACTTATTTCAACGAACATTTCAAACTAAATAACAGATTATGCACATAAAACGCTGAAAACAACCGAAGCAACAATAGTATTTTAATGAGGCTATTATTACTATCATTATTATTTTGCAACAAGTTAGCCCTCTCATAAATAGCACATATAAATGAATAACTAACTTGAACTAACTTAATAGGATTGAAGTGATATTTGGCTTAAAAATCGGTCGCCTGGCAAAAAAAAAAAAAAAAGCCTGACGATGTGCATTGGGCCGCGGCTCTCTGACGCCTTATTTTCTGGGTCCCGGCCTGAAAAGTTTGGGAACCCCTGCTGTAGAGGGCCTCTGTGTTGTCCGACCAGTCCAGTTTATTGTTCAGGTGTACCCCAAGGAACTTATATGTCTTCACCACCTCCACCTCCACCCCTCGGATGGTGATGGGAGTCGGGGGGGGCCTCTTCTTGCCCCTCCGGAAGTCCACCACCAGCTCCTTGGTCTTACTGGTGTTGAGTTGGAGGTGGTTGCTTTCGCTCCACCCTAGGGCTGCTGCACCATTCTTGCAAAAATGTGAATCACGCTTTTTCTCCCTAAGAATTGAGATCACGATTCTCTCACACGATTCTTATTTTTTTCAATAAAAACATTTATTGCACTCTTTCTTAACTCTTTCAGCGCCAGAGGCCTAGCCCATCTTAGTTCCTAGTGCGCCGCCACTCTTAAGAGATAGGGCTGTATGGCGGTGTTTGCAGGGCTATATCTATATTCTATATTATAGCTATGGATACAATACTATGGCTCATTTTACATCAACTATCCATCGTTCAAAATGTGAAAAATAATTAAAAAGAAATCATATATACATTTGCGTGTTATACCGTGGTAAATATAAGTATAGTTTCAGAGTGATCCTGGCTAATTCCATAAAACGGCGCTATGGAGGAATACGTGAATTTGACTAGAAGCGCTGGCGTTGCTCGCCTGGACACGCTACTATTTCCAAATCAAATGTATATAATAGGTATTATGTTTCATCATGAATGCATGAAAGGGGGGGGGGGTGTTTTTTGATTCTTTGATTGTCACCAACGGCATATGTTCTGGAATACGTTACACGATCAATGTGAAATCATGGTTGGATCAAAGCAGGATTGATGTCATATAGTCTTTACCTTCACTAGGAGGTACCCCAAAAAGAATATTCCAGTTGTCTGATCGCGATTTCCAGTATTGGTGTCCATCGTGTCGCCAACATAATCCACCACAACACATGTATTGGGGGCATTGGACGCGTTTCAATGCCATCGGGTGAACCGCTAGACTCGCCTGACCAAGAAAACTGCGCCCGGGGTGAATTAAACGTAACACCGGGTGTGAAGAAAAGGTTTAGAAGGGTGGGCGATACTGCCACCTATCAGGATGCGGCCGGTATTGCACTCTAGCGATCTCAGTGAGGTCCGTGTGAGAGAAATGAATAAAAATATCGAATAAAATAAATAACGATGAAAACCCGACTATACTCAGGTTTTCAGGGGTCCTGGCGCTCGGCGCATGGCGAGATAACCCGACTGGTGCTTGACTTAAACTTAAAAGTCTCTTGTAACATACAATATAACTCGAGTCTCTTTTCCTCTCTTCCGCCCGTGCGCGGGAGTCAGCTCAGGGTGTCATTTGACAAGCGCTCCGTCAAATGACCACTTTCAGTTCTGACCTTTGTCCCGACTCTAGCGCCAGAATGTTATGAAGTGGACGGCCATTTTAGATAATCACGCTGTTTTTACCGGTACACGCAAAACATCTACAAAACATGTTCTGTGGGATTTTTATAAACTTTGGACTGTAGGACCATAAGACTTCAGGCTATGGAACCGTTGTGTTGACCAGCTCCTACCTCTCATCTGGAACCCAAAAACAGGAATCTGGCGACAATTCAACACAAAAGTAAGAAAATATATTGAATGTTGAATTAATAGCGTGTTTTGCTTTACATCGTGTGTAAAGTGTGATTGATATCGCGACTGGGATTGTTCCGAAGCAAATAAGTCCAACGCGTGAATGCAGCGCGACGTGAATGCATCGGGGAATAGGAGCGAGTGTTTTAATGCAACTGATCTCCATTTTGACGCAAATGCAAATACATCAGAATCGCCATCATTTAGAAATGAGATTGCATACGTCTATGAATCGAGATCACGATTTTTTTTTACGATTAATCATGCAGCCCTACTCCACCCTACAAAGCTCTCCACCGGGGCTCTATTAGTTTAATTACCTGCCACAGAGGATATATTCTCACCCCCATTTGTCCATCTGTCAGTCTGTGTTAAGAGATATCATAAACATTTATGGCCGGATTGGCATGAAATCTGATGTGCATATTTATGATCCCAAGAGGAAGAAATTAGTAACACAATCATCAGGCCAAAACGTCATACCATCACAAACTTTGCTCTGAACAGTCATAATAATAATAATAATAATAATAATAATAATAATAATAATAATAATAATAATAATAATAATAATAATAATAATAATAATAAACTTTATTTGTAGAGCACCTTTCATACAGAAACTGCAGCTCAAAGTGCTTCACAACAGAAAAAAGACAAGGGATAAAATGAGCACATAGAGTGCAGACATATAAAATCACCGTTTTTCACATTAGGATCCAACATCCCAACAGGCCACCTTGTTTATGGTTTGATTCCGTTTTAAAGGACTTTAGAGAAGTCTTTATTTGGCATGCAAACGATACACACATGCGATGGGCGGCACACACACACGCAGGAACACACACACATGCAATTTTTTTTGTCGCCGATGTGATTGAGTCTCTGCACTTGACCCATCCCGATGTCCTTCCCCCCCAAGGGCAGCCGGGAGCAGATAGGGGCTGCGGTGTGGGGACCAATGTAAGTGCTCCTGTCCGTCTTCGTCAGGGACGCCACAGCGTTAGCGATCTGTTGTGCATGTTTTTCCATTGGGTTTCTCTTATCGGGGGGGGGGGGGGGGGGGGGGAGATACCCCACCTGCGAGCACAGAGGAGGAGAACATGCAAACTCCACACAGAAAGGCCCGGGAGATACCCCACCTGAGTACCTGGCAACACGGCAACCTGGTCCCCAAGCGGGAATCGAACCCTGGACCTTCTAGCTGTGAGGCGACAGTGTTAACCACTAGACCAGGGGTTCCCAAAGTCGGGGTCGTGACCCCCAGGTGGGTTGCGAGCCGCCGCGGGGGGGTCACCAGATGATTTAAAAAATTTAAAAATGTCTCTCTGACACCGTTATTTGGGGGTCGCGGCCTGAAAAGTTTGGGAACCCCTGCACTAGACCACCATGCCGCCTGTCACTTTTGGTGAGCTCATGGCCTCTCCTCTAGCGCCACCATTAAGCCAAACTGATACAATTATGCCCGGATTGCCATACAATTAGCTGTGGTCATTGATTGATTGATTGATTGATTGAATATGTTATTAACAGATTGCAGAATGGGTACAATACAGTACGGCTCAATACACACAATTGTTAAGGGGATGCAGACCAGAGAAAGACTTTCGTCTTGTTTACATCAGGGTCCCCCATTTTCAATTCATCATAACATATATGACATACATGACATACAGATAGACAGTACTGCTACATCTATACATTTATGACATACCAGAGTACAAAAATTGTCTAAAAAGAGAGTACATTTGAGGGGGAAGAAACTGTACATTGGAGGGGTGGGGTGGGGGTTGGGTAGGTGGGGTTGGGTGGGGGGGGGACTGTACATTGGAGGGGGTTGGGTTTGGACATTTACAGGGGCCAGTTTAGAATTGCAGTCCCCCATAGGTGCTCTTTGAGAGTGGTTTTGAAAGTGGGTAGTGATTCACATTCCTTTACAGCTTTGGGTAGGGCGTTCCACATTGATGTGGCATAATTGCTAAACGTGTTTAGTCCCTTGTTTGAGCCGAATCTGGGTTTAACATGATTTGTGGAGCTCCCTCTGGTGTTGTGGTCGTGGTATTCACTGACCTTTGGGAAGTATTTTGAGATGTACATGGGTACCCTGGTGGTGTAGTGTATCTTGTAGACCAGGCCCATTGCAAGTTGCTGTACTCTGTCGTCTACTCTAAGCCATCCTAGGTTGTCAAAGTGGGCAGGGGTGAGGTGGGTTCTAGGAGTAAGGTCAAGCAGTAGTCTGACCAGTTTGTTTTGTGATGTTTGTAATTTAGTTTTTAGCGCCTTTGAGGTGCTTTGGTACCATGAGGTGCACGCATAGTCGTAGTACCCTTGAATGAGTGCTCCTGCCAGAGTCTTCAGGGTATTCTTGTTTACCAGAGAGGAGATCCGCTACAAGAATCTCACGACCCCTAAAGGAAGAAACCTATTGATCTTGATGACCACTTTCCTCTAGCACCCCCATCAGGCCAAACGTATATATTAAAAAATGTGCGTTCCTCCTAAGCAGTTGGTCGTACGCCACAGAAATGATGCCTCCTCAGGAACAACACGTGTCCCACAGGACCTGGGAATTCATAGTGGCATTTCTGACAATAATCCCTGCTATGAATTAATGATTAATTGCATTTATATAGCGCTGTTCTAGACGCACTCAAAGCACGTTTTACTAAGTATGGTGGAAATTGCCTCCTTCACCCCCACTGTGTAAACGGCAAATGGTGCATTTATAGGACAGCTTTTATCCAAAGCGCTTTCCAATTTGTTCCTCACATTTTACCCGTTCACTCGCACACTCACACACCGACGGCGGAGGCGACCGTGCAAGGTGCCGACCTGCTCATCGGGAGCAGTTAGGGGCTCTTTGTGATATCTATATTTTATTTTCATAGTTGATAAGCCGTATGACACCCCCCCCCCCCCCCAGATCCAATACAATTTCACCAAACTTGACAAATATGTTTGTCATATGACAGTGTGTGAGCCTGGGTCTGTTAACCACTTAACACTTTCAGCGCCATCCGTTTTATCCATCCTTGTATTCAATGGGCCACGCTTTAAAAGATAGGGATTTTCACTGTGCGTCACAATGTTTGTAGGGCTATATGTATCTATATTCAATATTATAGCTATGGAGACAATACTACACTCATTTGACAGTCACTATCTCTCGTCCAACATGTAATTTTTTTTTAATTTTTTTATTTTTCATGTATACGTTCGTGTGTTATCCTGTGTTGAATATTGTATAGTTTCAGAGTGATCCTGGCAAATTCCTGGAAGCTGCATTATTGAGCGATATGTGAATTTTGCTAAAAAGCTTTCGCATTGCTCGCCTGGACATGCTACTGTTTCCAAATAAAAGGTATATAATAGGTATTATGTTTCATCATGAGGGGGGGGGGGTCGTTTTTTTATGCTCTGCTCACCAGCAACAGCATTCGTTTTGAATACTACATACTAGGGGTGTAACGTTACACAAAAACCACGGTACGGTACGTACCTCGGTTTTGAAGTCACGGTTCGGTACGGGTTTTCGGTACAGTGGGGGAACGTTTGGCTTTCCACGTTCCACTCAGGGGTGATGTAGTGTGCAGTAACTAATTGTACTTGTAGGGCTGTCAACGAATATTCTATATTGAAATTAATAATCGACTTGTAAAGAAAATATATAATAATTATATTAGATTGTGGAAAAAACAGCCCCCGGTGGGCGGTCGTTAGTGGTTAACATACCGTTGTATTCGTTCGGTACACTACACAGCCGTTCGGTACGGTACGGTACACGCTGAAACTTCTTCGGTATGGATACGTGTACCTTTACTACTACATACGTTGATCGGCTGGATCGATATGAAATCATTGTAGGATCAAGGTGGAATTGACGTCAGATAGTCCTTACCTTTGATCGGGGTTATTCCAAAAAGAATATTCCAATTGTCTGATCGCGATTTCCAGTATTGATGTCCATCGGGTCCCTGACATGAAGTGGCACAAGATATGCCTCAAGTGTGCTGAACGCGTTTCGAAGTGCTCGGATGAAGCGATTTACTTGGCTTGGTCTAACGTAACACCACTCCCAGAACTGTCACTCTCCTCTCTCGAATATCATGCAGTATCTGTCTCTAATCCTTTCAATCTCACCATTGTTACACTCTACCGCCCTCCAGGTACACTCGATCACTTCACAGATGAGCTGGACATGCTTCTTAGCTCCTTACCGGAAGATGGTACCCCTCTCCTTCTACTGGGCGACTTCAACCTGCCTGACTCATCTCAGTCAGTCATAGTAGTCTCCCTCCTACAATCGTTTGACCTGACTCCCACTGCCATGCCTCCCACCCACAAAGCAGGCAACTCCTTGGATCTCATATTTTCCCGTAACTCCAGCATCATTAACACCACGGTAACTCCCCTACATGTATCTGACCATTCCTTCATATCCTTCTCACTAACTCTCATGCTTAACCGAAAGGTCTTCACCCCAACTCAAACAGTCTCACTCAGACGCAACCTGCCCTCCCTATCCCCCTCCACCCTCTCCTCTGACATACTATCCGCTCTACCTTTGAGTGACACCTTCTCTGCTCTCTCCACAGAGATGGCAACCTCCACCCTCCTTTCAGCCCTTGCAACCTCCTTCGACAAGCTCTGTCCCCTCGTTGAGAAACCTGCCCGCCGTTCCCCACCCAGTCCATGGCTGACAGATCCAGTGAGAGAACAAAGACAGGTCCTGAGAGCAGCTGAAAGGAAGTATAGAAAGTCACGCCTCACTGCTGACATCGACACATATCACAACCTCTTGTTAACATTCTCCAAAACCATCACTAATGCCAAAGCTTCTTTCTTCCACCATAGGATCGAGGCCTCTGCCAAGAATCTTCGCAAACTGCATGCTACCATGTCCTCCCTCCTCACTCCCCCCCCACCCCCCCCTCCCTCATCTTTCTCTGCCGAAGACTTTGCGATCTTCTTTGAGGAAAAAGTGGAGAACATCCGCAGCTCCTTCTCCCAACCCCCACCCATTCCAAATGCTGAATCGAGAACCTCATCCTTCACTCTGTCATCTTTCTCTCCCATTACAGAAGCAGAGACCCTGACACTGGTAACGTCAAACCGTCCGACTACTTGCCAGCTGGACCAGCTACCCTCCCCACTCCTCCAGACCATAGCACCAGACATCCTCCCATTCCTAACTGCAACCATCAACTCCTCACTCAACTCGGGGGTGGTCCCCACCTCCCTAAAACAAGCCAGAGTCACGCCGCTCATAAAAAAACCAACCCTGAACCCTACCGTCATAGGCAACTACCGTCCTGTCTCTCTTCTCTCCTTCCTTTCTAAAACACTTGAACGTGCTGTATCCAACCAACTTACTGCTTATCTCTTACAGAATGACCTCCTAGACCCTAATCAGTCAGGCTTCAGGACTGGTCACTCCACAGAGACAGCCCTCATTGCGGTCACAGAGGCACTTCACTTAGCAAAAGCGAAAGGCCTCTCCTCTGTCCTGATTCTCCTAGATCTATCTGCAGCCTTCGACACAGTCAACCACCAGATCCTCCTTGCGGCCCTCGCAGGAATGGGAGTGGCTGGCTCTGCGCTGACATGGCTGTCATCATACCTCAATGACCGCTCCTACCAAGTGTCATGGAGAGGGACCCTGTCGGCCACCCGCCCCCTGCGGACGGGTGTCCCCCAGGGCTCGGTTTTAGGACCCCTTCTCTTCTCCCTCTACACTAAATCACTGGGTAACATTATCACGTCTCATGGCTTCTCCTACCATTGTTATGCCGACGATACTCAACTCTTCCTCTCCTTCCCTCCCTCAGATATCCACGTCTCTGTGCGGATCTCGGCCTGTCTGTCCGACATCTCAGCCTGGATGACGTCCAACCACCTCAAACTGAACCTAAGCAAAACAGAATTGCTCCACCTGCCGGCCAAATCCTCCCCCCTAACCGACCTTTCAATCACAGTCGAGAATGCAGCTGTGACTGCGTCCCCGACCGCCAAGAACCTTGGTGCTGTCCTCGACGACCAGTTGAACTTCTCTGCTCACATCGCAGCGACGACCAGAACCTGCCGATTCCTCCTGAGCAACGTCAGAAGGATACGCCCCTTCCTGACAAAAGAAGCCACCCAACTCCTCGTCCAATCAACAGTCATCTCCCGCCTCGACTACTGCAATGCACTGCTCGCTGGCCTCCCGGCCACTGCCACTAAGCCTCTTCAACTCATTCAGAACGCAGCGGCCCGCCTGATCTCAAACCTACCGAAGTCGGCCCATGTCACCCCACTTCTTAGGGACCTGCACTGGCTCCCCATTGCTGCACGAATCCGCTTCAAGGCCCTCGACCTAGCATACCGTGCGGCAAAGGGAACCGCTCCCGCCTACCTCCGGTCAATGGTCTCTAACTACACACCCTCAAGACCCCTACGCTCTGCATCTTCTGGCCGCCTCAGACCTACTCCTATCCAAGCTCCGGGAGGGTCATCAAAGAGAAGTCGCCTATTCTCAGTCCTTGCCCCACAATGGTGGAATGAACTACCCACCCCAGTTAGGACAGCCGAATCACGTCCAATCTTTCGCCGTCGACTAAAGACGCACTTCTTCAACCATTATCTGAATTTAAAAAAAAAAAAAAAAAAAAAAAAAAAATCTAACCCTAACTAACCGTACTGTCATGCACTTGTCCTAATAAACTAACCTACACTGTAGCACTCAACACTTTGATGAACATTGTTGCTCAGCTGATAGAGTTGTGCCCTTCCTGATGGCTTGTCGTACAGAACTTGTAAGTCGCTTTGGATAAAAGCGTCAGCTAAATGACTAAATGTAAATGTAAATGTAAATGTAAATTCTCTGCCCAGACGACATTAGATGTGACACAGTGTGAAATAAGGTTTCAAAGGGTGGGCGATAGTGCCACCTTGCTGGATTCGGCCGCTATTGCACTCTCTGGGTCTCAGAATGAGTTCCAATGGTAACACAGAGGTCCGTGAGATCGAGAACGATCGATAACCCGACTATACTCTGGTTTTGGCGCTCAACCGCTGGCGAGATAACCCGACTATAGTCGTGGTTGGCCGTGAATGAGTTAAGCATAGGGCAAAAATGGGGCAGTCTTTTTTTCTTTCTTTCTTTCTTTCTTTTTTAACGATTGCATACCCAAAGTAATTTGCGATGTATTATACTTTATACTTATAGCACATGCATGAGTCTGGTCTCTTTTGAAAGGTAACATTCTGAAGTGTCTTACACAATAAAGATAAATCACTTTGAGTGCTCATTAAATAGAGTAACAGACGTTTGAACACACTGAAGTACAAGTTTTGTGTACTTGTGTCTGTTTACTGGTTGCCGGATTTTTACGTTCCAGCTGAAAGGTAGGAGCTGGAAAACATAACGGTTCTATAGCCTGAAGTCTTATGTAGTACAGGTCCGAGGTTTATAACAATCCCACGGACTGTTTCACAAAGGTTTTTGTAATGTGTGTACAGCTATTAAAAAGCTATAATCTTTTACTTAACCCAGTGGTTCTCAAACATTTTCTATCAGGCCCTCCTTTGGCCCCCCCCCCCTCCCCCCAACAAAATAGTAATTACATTTATTGAAATAACTTCAATAGCACACGCTTTCAAATTGTGCAACCGCTTAACAATAACATTCTACATCAGTAACAATATCTTTGTTTTGTTTCCGAAGCGTCGCTCGTCTTCCTTTTTGTCCCCGTCAAAATATGTCTCCATTCTGTTCGCCTACTGACACTGACACGCCGTGGGCTGAGCTGAACGAACCCGTTCACGGAGAGCGGGGGAACGTGCCGGTTTTGTTTATTCTTGTACGCTGCAAGAAACACGCTTACTGCACTGGCAGATTATTTTACTTGTTTCAAGTAAAACAAATTTTTATTTCTTATTTTTGTCAGACCATTTTTGCAGTGTGCAGTGAGTTCTCTCTCCGGATTGGACAAAGTTGGAAGGGATACCAGAACATTTATTTTCTGTTTACTGCAGAGCAGGAGGGACTGGGAGAACCATGTTTCTGACCAGACACAGAGACACTCTATATCAGTGATGTCTGTTTACTGCAGAGTGGAGGGACTGGGAGACCCATGTTACTGACCAGACACTCTATATCAGTGATGACTGTTTACTGCAGAGTGGAGGGACTGGGAGACCCATGTTACTGACCAGACACTCTATATCAGTGATGGCTGTTTACTGCAGAGCAGGAGGGACTGGGAGACCCATGTTACTGACCAGACACTCTATATCAGTGATGACTGTTTACTGCAGAGTGGAGGGACTGGGAGACCCATGTTACTGACCAGACACTCTATATCAGTGATGGCTGTTTACTGCAGAGCAGGAGGGACTGGGAGACCCATGTTACTGACCAGACACTGTATATCAGTGATGACTGTTTACTGCAGAGTGGAGGGACTGGGAGACCCATGTTACTGACCAGACACTGTATATCAGTGATGACTGTTTACTGCAGAGTGGAGGGACTGGGAGACCCATGTTACTGACCAGACACTCTATATCAGTGATGACTGTTTACTGCAGAGTGGAGGGACTGGGAGACCCATGTTACTGACCAGACACTCTATATCAGTGATGACTGTTTACTGCAGAGCAGGAGGGACTGGGAGACCCATGTTACTGACCAGACACTCTATATCAGTGATGACTGTTTACTGCAGAGTGGAGGGACTGGGAGACCCATGTTACTGACCAGACACTCTATATCAGTGATGACTGTTTACTGCAGAGTGGAGGGACTGGGAGACCCATGTTACTGACCAGACACTCTATATCAGTGATGACTGTTTACTGCAGAGCAGGAGGGACTGGGAGACCCATGTTACTGACCAGACACTGTATATCAGTGATGACTGTTTACTGCAGAGTGGAGGGACTGGGAGACCCATGTTACTGACCAGACACTCTATATCAGTGATGACTGTTTACTGCAGAGTGGAGGGACTGGGAGACCCATGTTACTGACCAGACACTCTATATCAGTGATGTCTGTTTACTGCAGAGTGGAGGAACTGGGAGACCCATGTTACTGTCCAGACACTCTATATCAGTGATGACTGTTTACTGCAGAGTGGAGGGACTGGGAGACCCATGTTACTGACCAGACACTCTATATCAGTGATGACTGTTTACTGCAGAGTGGAGGGACTGGGAGACCCATGTTACTGACCAGACACTCTATATCAGTGATGGCTGTCCGAATGTAGAGAATGTGATGGCTGTCCGTCCAGTACAACCACAGTAGCTGCCCAGTACAACCACAGTCTGCCACCTGGGAGCTGCCCAGTACAACCACAGTCTGCCACCTGGGAGCCGTCCAGTACAACCACAGTCTGCCACCTGGGAGCTGCCCAGTACGACCACAGTCTGCCACCTGGGAGCTGCCCAGTACAACCACAGTCTGCCACCTGGGAGCTGCCCAGTACAACCACAGTCTGACACCTGGGAGCTGCCCAGTACAACCACAGTCTGCCACCTGGGAGCCGTCCAGTACAACCACAGTCTGCTACCTGGGAGCTGCCCAGTACGACCACAGTCTGCCACCTGGGAGCCGTCCAGTACAACCACAGTCTGCTACCTGGGAGCTGCCCAGTACGACCACAGTCTGCCACCTGGGAGCTGCCCAGTACAACCACAGTCTGACACCTGGGAGCTGCCCAGTACAACCACAGTCTGACACCTGGGAGCCGCCCAGTACGACCACAGTCTGACACCTGGGAGCTGCCCAGTACAACCACAGTCTGACACCTGGGAGCTGCCCAGTACAACCACAGTCTGACACCTGGGAGCTGCCCAGTACGACCACAGTCTGCCACCTGGGAGCTGCTGCCCAGTACAACCACAGTCTGACACCTGGGAGCCGCCCAGTACAACCACAGTCTGACACCTGGGAGCCGCCCAGTACAACCACAGTCTGACACTGTTGGCCACTGAGCAACTCCACTGGAGCAGTTGGGGGTTAAGTGCCTTGCTCAAGGGCACTTCAGCGGTTGGTGTTAGGGGGGGATGGGAGAGAGTTATGAATTCACTTCCCCAGCCCAGATTTTTCCTGCCGGTCACGGGGATCGAACTGGCGACCTTCGAACCGTCACAGACCCACTCTATAAACACACACAAGTACCTCTATAAACCTCTAGAGGCCACCGCTGCCCCTGCGTTCCTTTGGAGTCTCGGTTGTTCGTGTCCTCGATGACTGAATCCTCCGGGCACACAGCAGAATACTCGGGTCAGTATGTGAAGCGATGCCGCTCGCGGCACAGCTGTTTAGAATCGAGTGCATCGAGGGCTTAAGCCAGAGCCTCAGTGCACTCAATATCTTCAGCGATACACCCGGAGGTATACCTGATTTAGAGCTCGATATCACGCTGGCAGCGATTATTCATCCCCTTATGGTCAGCCAGATAAGTGTAAATTGAATTGTTGACTGTTGCAATGTCCCTGTGGGGGAATCGGCTACATCGGGCTAGTTTAGCCGCCTCGTCACGTGACTCATTACGTCCTCCACCCAAGGAAACTATAAAAGTAGGAAGGGTCACTGTGTCAGAACACCTGTGCTCTCTGCTTGGTACCAGAATTTGGTGGCAGTTCTATTGAAGCCTATATATATATATAGAAGTATATAGCAGCTATCTGAGGTGCAGCTCGATAAATTAGAATATCGAAGAAAGGTTATTTAATTTCAGTAATTCAATAAAAAAAAAGTGAAACTCTCGTAGATTATAGATTCATTACACACACAAAGTGAATTATTTCAAGCCTTTATTTGTTTTAATTTTGATGATTATGTCTTACGGCTCATGAAAGCCCAAAAGTCTGTATCACCAATAAAAAATAAAAAATATTTATGTATTTTTCTTTTGTATATAGAAATGTCGGCCTTCTGAAAAGTATGTTCACTCAGTACTTGGTTGGGGCTCCTTTTGCACAAATGACTGCATCGATACAGCGAAATATGTTGACTTTTCCACGATATTCTAATGTATTGAGCTGCACCTGTATATCAACCAATATATTGTACAGTGTCTCCTCCCCCCCCCCCCTCAATGTACAGTGTTACTTGTTTATACAGTGTGCCCCCCCCCCCCCCCCCCCCCAACCACCTCCAATGTAAATTACCCAGTATGGTTGTCAATATCCCAATGTACCCAACCCCCCCCACCCAACCTCCTCCAATGTACAGTTTCTACGTCAAATGTATATACTCCCTTTTCTTGACTCCTTCTGTATCACAAACAGTACTGTATTTGCAAATCTGGTATGTCATAAATGTATAGATGTAGCAGTACTGACTATCTGTATGTCATGTATGTCATATATGTCTATATGAATTGAAAATGGGGGACCCTGATGGAAACAAGACAAACGTCTTTCTCTGGTCTGCATCCCCTTAACAATTGTATGTATTGAGCCGTACTGTATAGTACCCATTCTGCAATCTGTTAAATAAAGTTTTCATTCATTCATATCAAACGCTAGCTAGTTAACAACGCAACACATTGCTGATGATGATGACATCCGAGGTAATAACCGGTTAATAAACGGTTACCATTTCATTCGCGATGTCGGCCGCACTGAAAGTTCCCACACTTGGCACCGATGTGCGTTCGATCACGTGCCACACGGTGACGTGATGATGACAACCCTTCCTTATTTTATAATTTTCTCGCCTCCGCCGAGGAGGTTATGCTTTCACCCCCGTTTGTCCGTCTGTCCGTCTGTCCGTGACCAAGATATCTCCAACAGAAATGGTGCGATTGATTTTGGTGACCTCTCCATGAGACCTTTCATCCGGCACATTTTCAAATGGGCATATCTCCTGACCTCTTATTCATACGGTTACAAGCATAGATATATATAGAACACTAGATAGCTTGCCCGCGCTGCCGGCCAATGGAGAGCGACGTCACTGAACCGCCGCCATCTTGCTCCAGTTAGCCTTGAGTGAGAGTGAGTGAGCTGCACAGACAAAAATACTCATAACTCGCTGAAATATTGACGGATTTACAAACGGTTTGGTTTATTACAAGCATTATTAACGTGGCTATGATTCAAGTGGTTTGTAAAAAAAAAACATCTTTAAAAATGTTTTTTTTTATAAGTATGCAGTATCATAACTACATCTTTGATGTTTATAGCAAACCAACCCGTTTGTAAATCCGTCAATATTTCAGCGAGTTATGAGTATTTTTGTCTGTGCAGCTCACTCACTCTCACTCAAGGCTAACTGGAGCAAGATGGCGGCGGTTCAGTGACGCTGGTGACTCCGCCTTAAGCTATCTAGTGTTCTATAGATATCTATGGTTACAAGACCTGCCGTCAACGTGACGGACCCCTAGAGCAGGACACTTGTGCCGAATCCCACTCACTCACTCAATCGTTGGCCCCCTTGGCCCCTAACCCGGTAGTGTGCACTTTGCACCAAACTTGACAAATGTGTTTGTCCTTCGGCGAGGAGCTCTGTGTGACGTCTTGACTCACCTGGTGGTGGCGCTGTTGTCACAAAACTAAAACCAGGAGCCCAACATCTGGTCCAATCATAATGACATTTGAACCCTTTCACTGCCACACTACGGAAGGTTAACCCTGTTTTGGTTTGTTGCTGCCCTACAGTTTTTTTCTATCTTTTTTCTTCCCTGTTTTATTTTTATTTATTTGTCTATGTTCCTTTTCTCCGGGGAAGAGTCACTGAGCATCTATGCTCTTTTCCATCAACATCCTGTTTTCACTCCTATAGTTGTTACACTTAAAAGCAGGTTCTTCCCCACTGGCTTGCGGACTGTTATAGCTTGGCTAACTATCATCGCTTAATAGAGCTAGTGAATGGATAAACAACGTTATTTAACATTGCAGAATGGGTACAATTACAATGCTGCTCAATACAAACAATTGTTAAGGGGCCCAGGGGGTGTAGACTGTTGTAGTTTGAGCTAATTTACACCATACTCCAAAAAAAAAATAAAAAAAAGCCGAGCGATCTGGCGCGGGGAGCGGGGAGCGCTCGATTCAAGGTGAGCGGTGAGGGAGCG
>NW_028170554.1:0-2500 GCF_963971535.1 Notolepis coatsorum
ACCGAGGAACAGCACCTGGGTACCCGACCTTCGGTACCCACCAAGTACCAGCCCACGACGACACGTACGGGGAGACTCGCCCAGGAGGCCTCTCCCCCAATGCTCACCGATGTGCCAGCCATCCATGGCATCGTACCTTGGCACACCGACGTTCCCGGACTTCACACACGAGAACAGAGCACAGTACACAGAGCTACGAATGTGCTTAGAGACAATGATGTCCGACGTCCCAGACGAGACGTACAAATATGCCATCCTCCTCAAGCACCTGAAGGTGCCCAGAGCGCATAATATAGCGCTGGCATATTCCAACTCAAGTACCCCATACACCGCGGCTCTAGTAGCCCTCGACCAACGTTATGGACGCATATGGGACTATGTGATACAAGAGATAAGAGACATTGACCGTCTCCCCCCAGCCAGAGACAACAGAGCACTGGATGACCTCTCTATCAAGGTACAATCCCTGGTAGGGATGCTGGGGTCCCAAAAGGAAAAAGGGATATACGAACTGTATGCTAACTCTAATGTAGAAAGGATATTAGAGAAGCTCCCTCCTGCCCGACAAGAGCGCTTCAGGCGGCAGAGAGACCACCGCGACCCCAATGGCCCAGAGGCATCCCTCCTAGACCTATCTGAGTTCCTCGCCAGGGAGGTCAGCAGCTTACGACTGGACACGTTCGTATGGAGTGGACCAAGCCCAAGACCAGGACCTCGGGGATCAAATGATAACCGCCGGTCGGTGACCGTTATGCACCAAGCCAAATCAGTACCGCAGCACAAGAACCACAACACCCCCTCGACGAAAGAGGAGTGGAAGATTGAATGCCAGTACTGTGAAGGGGAACATCGGCTGTATCAATGCGACACTTTCGGGAAGCTGACCACGGACGAGGTGAGTCAGTGGATCAAAGACCACCGCCGCTGCTTCCGCTGCGCGCGCAGCCATATGGCAGCTGAGTGCCGTTTGAAGAAGAAGTGCGGCAGGTGTGGCGGCGCCCACTTGGAGGTCCTGCATGACATCAACAGGCGTCTGCCAGGACAACAAAGTGGGCCCGTCACGGTAATGTACCAGGCCGAGGCGATGGCACCAGTACCAAAGATCCACCAGACCGCTCCCTGGTGTACCGACTGCTACAGCAGACACTGGGAGTCACGGTGCTACTCGAACGACCGCGAGTCGGCACCACTCCAGAAGATCCAAGGCAACCGACCAACAGGAGTGCTCCACATTGACCAGCATAGCGGGACCCCCCGAGTGCTCATCAAAGTGGTCAGAGTGCTCCTGAGCTACGAGGACAAGGTCCTGGACACTTACGCCGTCCTGGACGATGGGTCTGAAAAGACTCTCCTCCTCACTTCCGCCGCAGCCCAGTTGGGCCTGCGGGGTGCCAAAGGTACCATGACAATACGCACCATCAGAAGAGACCAGAAGACCATAAAGGGTGAAAAGGTCTCCTTCAAGATAGCAGCGGTGGACCAGCCCGTGAAGCAGTATAGTATTACCAACGTCTTCACCAGCCACGACATAGGCCTATCACAGTACACCTACCCCATCCCACAGCTGATGTCGAAGTATGTGCACCTACGTCAACTACCTATACCGCTTATCGACGGCGCCACACCGACCCTGCTCATCGGCTCCGACCACGCGGACCTCATTCTCCCAATTGAGGCGGCCCACATCGGACCCAAAGGATGCCCAGTCGCGGTTCAGACCCGACTGGGGTGGACGCTCCAGGGCCCCCTCTACGGACTTGACAGTCAACCCACGTCTACACGCTGCCTACACACAAAGGCGAGAGACACCGGCCACTCCCTCGTACAGCCCGTTGAGAGACTATTGACATTAAGCGAGAGGCCTGTGAGAGAACCGTGGGCACAAGAGGGAGTTCGGAACTCCACCCCCCTCAGCTGCGCTCCAGACGTAGCTGACCTCGAACCCAGCACCCCAAGCGACTCCTTGATGGGGCGGCCGGAACCGGCCCCTCCTCAGACGGGGTACAGAGCAAACAAGAGAAACAGACGGAGGATGTGGAGGCGCAGCCAAGCACAGATCAAAGCAGTCTCAGGCCCGCTTCCTCCTAACCCCCCTACCATCCCTTCCAGCCCGTCAGAAGCGGGTCAAGGACGGGGACAACTTAAAAGTGGACACAGTCGTCGTGATCATAGACCAGTCACTACCCCGAGCTGCGTGGCCGGCCGGCCGCGTAAGCAAAGTGATCACTGGTGCCGACGGAAAGGTCAGAGCGGCAGAAGTGCTCGTCCAGGGGCGGACATACACCCGACCCGTGGCGAGGCTGATAGAGTTGCCAAGGCTCCCCGACTCTCCTAATGACGACCATGACCCACTGACTTTGTGAATTGCCCTACTCCTCACAACGGACATTGAGTAGTGGACAAGGCGGTTAATCTGTCTCTGCTTATCTAATTAGGTGCGGACTAATTAGGAGGCGGCTGTTACAAAGGGTCAGATTAAACCGAATATATATATATTTAT
>NW_028170554.1:7500-19159 GCF_963971535.1 Notolepis coatsorum
AGCATGTTCATCCCTGTCTCTCTCCAGAATTGTTGGAATTCCCTGACAAAGATGTGCAAAAAGCTGTACAATTTAAACAATACCATACTAGAGCAAATAGTTGTTTATTCAATGAATGCATGGATCTGTTCCATCTTATTTCATTTGGTACTAACTACTCAGTTCATACAGATTTCAAGTATTCAAATATCAATGATGAATATTGCATAAGGTTTACACAGTTAATAGATCACCTTCTTGTTTTATATTCATGTTCAGAGAGGAGTAATAGTTAGATCTTTGTATGTGATTTATATGGCAATTAAATCAATGGTGTGCTTGTTTGTTTGGGGAGTTTGACCTACAGTTAAACGTGCCTACTGTAATATCTTGGATATTAACGGACAACGGAACAGTTGGTTGGTAAACAAGGCGCTTTATTACTACGTCCCGTGGTTCATCAATCCCAACAATGACTACCTCTCGCGCCACTCCCACTTACTGTAACTGTCGTAAACATGTCGTAACGTATACTCCTCTTGTAGTCAGTTAACAATACTATGACATCTCCCTTTTTCCTTTTAACAATATCAACACATATCAATAACTTAGATATCTTTCTTTAACAATATCAACACATATCAATAACTTTGATATCTTCTCTTTAACAATATCAACACATATCAATAACTATGACATCTCCCTTTTTTCCTTTTTTTACAATATCAACACCCTTTAAAAAAATATTATTACTGTTTGCTCTTCTCCGCAGCATCTCGAGCTCTGACGTGATGTTTGTTTGGCCACCTTGGTTGCAGGTTCTTGGCCAGAGTGGGCAGCGTCGTCCTGATTTTCCTGCCCATTAGGAGCTCTGCCGGACTGACACCCGTACTGCTGTGTGGAGAAGAACGGTAAACCATTAAAGCAAGTAGGGGGTCCTTTTGTCTCAGAATCCCCTTGGCCGTTTGGACTGCACGTTCAGCATAACCATTTCCTTGTGGGTTGTGGGGACTAGAGGTTGTGTGTTTAAAGTCCATGTCACAGGCAAAGCCTCTGAAGACATCACTGCTGAACTGCGGTCCGTTGTCACTGACAACCTCCTCCGGTATTCCGTGCCGGGCAAAAACGTGGCTCTCAGCTTCAAGATCACATGTGCACTAGTCGTGGTAGGCATGTGGAGTATCTCCAGGTATCTAGAGTAGTAGTCAGCTATGACTAGGTAACTCTCTCTCTCATGTTCACATAAATCTATGCCAATTCTCTTCCACGGCCTGTCTGGGAGAGGTGTTGACAGGAGAGGCTCCCTGTTCTGTGCTCTCCTCTGCTCACGACAGTACATGCAGTTCTCAACTTTGTGTGTGATCTGTGTGGCTATGCCAGGCCACCACACCGAAGTGTTGGCCCTGTCTCTGCACTTGTTAAGACCTTGATGGCCCTCATGTATGCGTTCTAGTATATCCGACCTCAATCTCCCCCCTCTGGTCACTACCCCATCATGCATAGACAGTTCGTTCCTAACGGGAAAGTACTCCCTAACACAGGTGTTTATATATGCTAGGTGTTCAGGCCACCCCTCTTGTATGTACCTGATCACTTCTTGGAGCTGCTCGTCTGCTGCCGTCTCCACGCGGATGCTGTCTATCTTTTGCGGCGATGCTGGAATGTTGCTCATTACAGCTGCTACGTAACACTGCACGTCTGTGTCTCTACTGAGCCTCTGCCTGTGGGCTCCTGGACAGTGTGTCTGCCACCACCAGAGTTTTCCCCGGTGCATACTCAGCCTCCGGGTTGAACCTCATCAACCGCATGAGGAGTCGCTGGCAGCGGAGTGGCACATTGTCGAGATCCCTGGAGTTCATCAGTGGGATGAGGGGTTTGTGATCCGTAATCAGTTTGAATGCTGGCAGGCCGTAGAGATACATCTGAAACCTCTCACACGCCCACACGCTCGCCAGGCACTCTTTCTCTATCTGAGCGTACCTGGTTTCAGCGTCGCTCAGTCGCCTTGAGCAGTATGCTACCGGTCTCCAGTCCTCGCCATGGAGCTGCAGCAGGACACCGCCTATCCCATAACTGCCTACGTCTGCTGAGACCACTGTGCTCCTGTTAACATCATAGTACACCAGGGTAGGTGACGAATCTCTCCCTTTTGACAGCCTTATTAAGCTTCTTTAAGTCCACACAGATGCATGCTTTTCCAGACTTTTTCAGTCATGTACCAGCCCCCTCTCAGTCATCTACCAGCCCCCTCTCAGTCATGTACCACAGCCCCATCTCAGTCATGTACCAGCCCCCTCTCAGTCATGTACCACAGCCCCCTCTCAGTCATGTACCACAGCCCCCTCTCAGTCATGTACCACAGCCCCCTCTCAGTCATGTACCACAGCCCCCTCTCAGTCATGTACCACATGACTGGCGGGGGGTTCTTAGTAAGAGATGTGAATGGGCCAGCCCAGTGTCAGTCAGTACCAATACAATACATGGTACCAGCCCCCTCTCAGTCCTGTATACCAGCCCCTTATGTACCAGCCCCCTCTCAGTCATGTACCAGCCCCCTCTCAGTCCTGTATACCAGCCCCCTCTCAGTCATGTACCAGCCCCCTCTCAGTCCTGTATACCAGCCCCCTCTCAGTCATGTACCAGCCCCCTCTCAGTCATGTACCAGCCCCCTCTCAGTCATGTACCAGCCCCCTCTCAGTCATGTACCAGCCCCCTCTCAGTCATGTATACCAGCCCCCCTCTCAGTCATGTACCAGCCCCCTCTCAGTCATGTATACCAGCCCCCCTCTCTGTCATGTACCAGCCCCCTCTCTGTCATGTACCACAGCCCCCTCTCAGTCATGTACCAGCCCCCCTCTCAGTCATGTACCACAGCCCCCTCTCTGTCATGTACCAGCCCCCTCTCAGTCATGTACCAGCCCCCTCTCAGTCATGTACCAGCCCCCCTCTCAGTCATGTACCAGCCCCCCTCTCAGTCATGTACCTGCACGACTGGCGGGGGGTGCTTAGTAAGAGATGTGATTGGGCCAGCCCAGTGTCAGTCAGTACCAATGGGCCACTGTCCCAGCCTAGTAGTGGGCTGGTCGTTGACCAAACTTTAAAACAAAAACAATATATATATATTTTTTTTATAAATACTTTTTTATTTTTTTTATCAAATCATAACGGCCCAAAAATGCGTCGGCCCACCGGGCAAATGCCCGGTATGCCAGATGGCCAGTCCAGGCCTGTTCGTAAACCATTTCAGTTTTAGAAAAGCAAAGTGAAATTTAGAAAGAACATCCTAAAAACTCACATCTGAAATAAAGTTAGAGATGAATGCTTCATTCAGCCAAGAAGAGCGTTTCTTTGAGAGTCATTCTTTACTGTGCCCCCCCCCCCCTCCCCCCTTCTCCTGTATAATAAAGTACCCAAACATATGGCAACGTGGCCAACTGTCCACTGCACTGCCCTTCAAAAGAAAAAGGAAATGTAGTATTTAACTTAACTCTCCCCAACTATCTGAGTGTTTACTGAGAGCTTTCAATTACCTTTCTCTGTTAGCACACACGTCGTTGTTCCACTCTCTTCTTTGTGTTCTACTTGACTTGAAAGGCCAATCAGAAATGCCCAACTGTGTGTGTGTGTGTGTGTGTGTGTGTGTGTGTGTGTGTGTGTGTGTGTGTGTGTGTGTGTGTGTGTGTGTGTGTGTGTGTGTGTGTGTGTGTGTGTGTGTGTGTGTGTGTGTGTGTGTGTGTGTGTGTGTGTGTGTGTGTGTGTGTGTGTGTGTGTGTGTGTGTGTGTGTGTGTGTGTGTGTGTGTGTGTGTGTGTGTGTGTGTGTGTGTGTGTGTGTGTGTGTGTGTGTGTGTGTGCGTGCGTGCGTGCGTGCGTGCGTGCGTGTGTGTGTGTGTCTCCAAGCTTGGGGAGTAAGGGAATACAGTAACAGGCATTATGTAATCAGGATACCAAAAGACTTTAACTGTATTCTGATCAGAAAGAAGAGATGTAATCTGATTACATATCTAAAAAAATTAATAATGGGGGTTATTTTTCAGAATACGTTTTTAAATTTTTTTTTTATCCACTTTTTCTCCTTTTTTTCTATTTTTCTCCCATCCCAATTTCGCTGTGCCAATTCTCCCCTCCCCTGTCTTGAACGTTGCTCGCATATGCCCCCCACAGGCCGGTCGTAGGGAGGATAGAAGCCTTGCATCACGTGTCCCCTCTGATACACGAGGAGGCAGCCTGTCACATCTTTTCACCTGCCAGCGTGGACTCTCATTGGCGAGGTGTAACGTGTGGGAGGCTCACACTACCCTCGCCATTTCCTGTCTCTGCCGTGCAGGTGTCCCCCAACCGACCTGTAGGAGTCGCTGTCCACAACGTCCAGATTACCACCCATCGACTTCCACCCTCTAACTCTGCCAATTGAGTTAGTATGACGGCTGGCCCAAGCCGGAGGCAACGCCGACAGCCGGATTCGCCAGAATAAAAAAAAATATATAATATAAACTACATGTTTGTATATTATATTTACTATATGAACACTGAATTAACTACCAGTTGATCTCAGGACTCTGTTCTCTGCATGGTGACATGGCATCTCTGTACTACCTGCTCTGTTACCTGCTGTGGATGGACTTTGTGCTGATGGTTGTCTATGTTACTACAGTTGTTTTGACTTTACTATATTAATGGACTTTGTGCTGATGGTCAGGGCCAGATTAACGACCGGGCCGTTTGGGCCGCGGCCCGTGGGCCTCTAGTGACGAGGGGCCTCCAAACATTTAAAATTGTGTTTTTTTTATTATTATTTAAAAAAAAATCTTTTTATTATTTTTTTTTTTTTATTATTTTGGAGATCGATGTCATACTGTGACACTGAAATGAAAAAATATTTCATCTACTAAAATATTTAGTCAACTAAAATATTTCATCAACTAAAATACAGTACGTCACACCCCGTGCCTCTCCCTGCCGTCTGCAAGTGGCTAATCTTGAGTTTCCGACCCCCCAGTAAGCTAACCTTGGAAAAATCCAAAAAAAGGAAAGTCTGAGGAAAATAGAGGGTTTAATTCAGCGTGGACAGATTAATTTGCTTTCACGACTAACAATGCAGGCTTACCTGTAGCCTATGCCTGATATGTGGTGCGAAATTTGCGAACAACGATTACTGTCATTTTGATTACTGTAGTTTGCCTGGTATGTAGCCTTGGTTAGTGGCTGCCCCACCAATGTTTTACATATAAAAACGCCACTGTGCGTGCGTGCACGTGTGTGTGTGTGTGGGGGCCTCCACAAGAGTCTGGCCCAGAGGCCTCTGAATTCTTAATCTGGCCTTGCTGATGGTTGTCTATAAGCTACTACAGTTGTTTTGACTTTACTATATAAATGGACTTTGTGCTGATGGGTCTATATGTTACTACAGTTGTTTTGACATTACTATATAAATGGACTTTGTGCTGATGGGTCTATATGTTACTACAGTTGTTTTGACATTACTATATAAATGGAATTTGTGCTGATGTTACAGTTGTTTTGACTTTACTATATAATGGACGTTGTGCTGATGGTTCTCTGTCTATAAGCTACTACAGTTGTTTTGACTTTACTATATTAATGGACTTTGTGCCGATGGGTCTATAATGTTACTACGGGGACACTTGAAGCGCTTGAGTTGCCAGGGGAAACCATTAATGACAATAACACTGCTTATGGTTTTCCCATGCATATTAGTCGTTGCTGATACATGTCAGTAGCCTACACGGTACAACACACACGGTATATCTACATGATCATGCTTTTCTATAGCTTGTAAATCAGCATCACTAGCCTGGTGTCGGTTCGGTTGAGGAATGGGCCGCTTGTAATGTGGCTCTTTCTGAAACATGCCTATGTGGCTCCTGAGTTTGTCTGAGTCTTGAGTACCACTGGCCTGGAGTGTCCTTCCATTATGCTTAGCCTATAAGTGGTGGTGTGTTTGTATAGTGCCTGGACGGGGCGGGGGAGGCTGCTTGTGGTGGGCCCGGTATGGGTCCCAAAAAGTCCACAGAATTTTAAAAATGTTTGTCACAGTCCGTCCCTGGTCTAAAGAAGCATTTGCACTTAGATTCAAGATTTCAAGATTCAAGAGGTTTATTTGTCACATACATACCAGGGCATACAGTGAAATGCGGGTGGCCATGCCCCGCTTCGATTGTGCAATAATACTAATAATAAAATAGACAGGTAATAAAATATACATAAAAAGGGCATGATAAAATAGACATGCTAAATGCCTGAGATTGTTAGCTAATGGTTTAAGGCACTGGGTCCTATGTACACTGAGTTTTTTACTCTTATATCCTTATGCTATACTTGCTATATCTAAACTATACTACAAGAACCACATTGGTTCTTTCCTTAAAGTGACCTTTGTTTTTCTCGTTCCTTTCTATTTTGTTTTAAAGTGACCGTTTGTGTGTGAGCACTTAAGTAAAAGTCAGGGTTATTGATTTTATTTATTTTTTACATTTTTGGTATTGAAGTAATTCAAATGTAACTGAAAGTGACCAGATTACATTATGTATTTTGTATTGTGATGCTTGGAGTAAGTTACTGACAGATAACCTGTGTAACTGTAATGAAATACCTTCAATACATTCCATACATTCACTGTTCATATCTTTTGCACAATATTGCTCCACTGCACAGCCCTGCTACATATTCTATTCCACTGTATTTTTATTCTAATCTAGTGTATATATACTCTACTACATCCTGCACAATTGTACAGCCCTGTCCTATATTATATCCATCTATTGTACGTTAATTTGAATTTAGTTGATATATTCCCTTTTATTTTATTCTATTTTAATTGTCTGTTAATGTTGATTAATTGCACCAAAACGACCAAAACAAATTCCGAATCCTAATTATGTGCAAACTTACTTGGCAATAAAGACCTTTCTGATTCTGATTCTGATTCTGATCAAGTAACTCCCTCCCAACCCTGTGTGTGTGCATGCATGCATGCATGTGTGTGTGCATGTGTGTGTGTGTGTATGCGCGTGTGTGCGTGTGTCTGCATCCTGCGCACACCATGTGTGGTTGGCAGATAATGGCAAAGCGGAGGCAGACAGATAGATAGATGGAGGTTCGTCTCTATGTTTAGAGGCACCGTTCACAGCCGTCAGACCGAGACGTGGCGCATGGCCTTGGTTTCCCAGAGCAGAAAGCTGTCATTCTTTCAGGGTATGACAAGGCCTCATTTAGCCCTGCAGGGTCCAGCGGAGGAGTGGAAGTGACCGGAGGGCCAGAAATACCCCGAGTCCTGACCGGCTGTGTGACACACCTGTCCCGCTTCTCGACCACCAAGGCCACGGCGGCCCGAGGGGGACGACTTACAAAACACCAGGGGTGTAAAGTACTCGAGTAATTGTACTTCGTTACAATACTTAAGTACTGTTTTTGGGGGATTTGTACTTTACTCTAGTATTATTAGGTTTGCATACTTGTACTTTTACTCGATTACATTTCAGAGGGAAAAAAACATACTTTTTACTCCTTACATTTAAAATACAGACCTACAAAGGACAAATCTTGCAGGTCCAACAATTTGTATTAGTATATTTGTTTCTCTGGCCGAACTAACTAACTAACTAACTAACTAACTAACTAACTAACTAACTAACTAACTAACTAACTAACTAACTAACTAACTAACTAACTAACTAACTAAACAGAACATTTCATTGCCCCTGAATACAAATTTTAACTTTTATTTTTTAGTAAGTACATTTAAAAGTAGAAACTTTTTTACTTTTACTCAAGTGTGTTTTTAGCCAGATACTCTGACTTTTACTTGAGTATGATTTTGAGACGGTACCCATACTTTCACTTAAGTATAATTTCTGGGTACTTTTTACACCTGCAAAACACACTACAGTAGAAGTACCACAGTATATATACGTCAAGAATCTGTCTTTACAACAACGGGCCTCACTTTATCAAGCAACGTACACAAAATGGTGCGTGTTCATATTGTGGCACTGGTGTATAATTGGGAGAGAAACCGCCTGGTAAATGACAACGTTGTGTCTAATTCAGATCACTGGAGAGAACATGGCACTGCAGGTATGGGAAATAACCTTTACTCAAATACGTGAGTACAATTTTGAAGGTATTTGTACTTTACTTGAGTATTTATATTTAACAGGGATTTATAAATGTTAAATGGACTGCATTTATATAGCAGCTTTTATCCAAAAGCGCTTTACAATTTGTTCCTAGCCATTCACACTTAAACACGTTGTTCGCGGGAGGAGCGGGAATCGAACCAGGGAACCTCCAGATTACCAGGCGACTGCTCTACCTCCCTTTTTATATACATTATTGCATCATACGTTATATAATCTACAGTATTAAACTAATTTCCGCTCCACATTATGATGATGAGTCCTAAGAAACAGTTGGCATGAATATCTTGCGTTTTACGTCGATTGTGGAACAGTATGTTATTACCTTTCAACTTCATACACGTGCTGAACATGTTAACCCTTTCACTACCACACTACAGATTGTTAACCCTTTCACTACCACACTACAGATTGTTAACCTTTCACTACCACACTACAGAAGGTTAACCCTTTCACTACCACACTACAGGTTAACCTTTCACTACCACACTACAGATGGTTAACCCTTTCACTACCACACTACAGAAGATTAACCCTTTGTCGCAGTGAAAGGGTTAACCCTTTGGTTGTGTGGCAGTGAAAGGGTTAAATGAGGTAAACGAGGCCAAACGAGGCACGAGTCAAGAGAAGAGGCGGTTTTTTCAAAAGAATCAACATTTTATAATTGTCTTCGTTTCTTTGCTTTTTTGCTGTTAATGTGTTTATGAGCAGAATAAATTAGCCTTATAACCCTATTCAACATTCAGGCATAAGGTTACTTCATTCTAATACTGTAAGCAAACAACAATAAATATTCACTGATAAAATATGATCCTGGACACAGACAGAGACAAAGCCGTGTTACAACATGGGATCATGTTTTATTTGTTAACGTCCATTAAGTTAGACTTTAAATCATGTGCACAGCACATACTCCTCAGCATTGACCAGGGCCCTGTATAGAACTACAGAATAACTGGTGAATGTAGAAATTACAAAACACAGATGTCAAGACCACAGGACTCAGTATGATAAGATAAGATAGACGGCAACATCGTCTCTCACGTAGAAAAGGAAAAAAGCCTCTCTTGACGGACGAGCGCTTCCAGAAGACGTGTGTTGACCAGCAGAGGCAGCAGAGAGACGGACAGGTGGATAAGTGTCTAAGTAAAGGGTTAACACACAAATCTAAATGAATCCCCCTCCCAATGAGCTCAGCGACTATCTGGCACGACTGCTGGAGAGGGTTTCATTCCAAAATGAGATATCCTTCATTTGAGGAAGAAGAAGGACAGAAACACAGTGAAACCATTATTGTGATCGCTGGCATGAATATGAAAAGGACTACGAAGTACTGTTGAAGTTATTAGTTATCATAAGACCTTCGCACACAACAGTGTAAATACATGAGTGAATGCTGTAGTATTAATCGGTGACCATTAGGTAATCATTTTGGATGAATAGCATTTTTATGCATTTTATGTAACAGTTCATTTTGTAGATACAAAAACCATATCCTGTTTCAATATATTGGTATTGCTAAGGGCTCTCTTGCCAATTTAACCAGTGAGTAGCTTGAGTAGAAGGGTAGGCAGTAAGTCAGTGGGGAGAGGTCAGGGAGAATATTTGCCAGTGGCTTCCCAGTCTATTGTAAACATCGCGCTCTGCCATGCAAATCAGTGACACCGGAGAGCACTTAGCAGCACAGCTGGGTCTGTACGGAGGACAGAGAGCGCTTAGCACAGCTGGGCTCATTATGAATTGAAAATGGAGGACCCTGATGTAAACAAGATGAAAGTCTTTCTCTGGTCTGCATCCCCTTAACAATTGTGTGTATTGAGCCGTACTGTATTGTACCCATTCTGCAATCTGTTAATAAAGTTTTCAATCAATCAATGGGTCTGTATACGGACGGAGGACAGTCTGTTGGAGACTGGCAGCCAAAATCATTTGACACCTGGTTCAGCAGGAGGATACCATCACCTTTGGGAAGTGTCCAAGTGTGATGCCGGTCGATGGACTTAGAAAAATGGCCCCAAGAGGCTATTTGTGTTTATAAGTTAGACGAAGGTTATAGACCCTTTTTTCTTTTTGTTGCCAACGTCACCGGCGTAGAGACAAAGCTCTGCATCTGGTACCAAAGCGCACGTCCATCTTGTGGGGAGAGACTCTCGGGACATGAATGGACAGGTTTGTTAGACGTCTGCGTGGTTTCATTCGGACTGTTCCGGAAGGCGTGCGCACACAGTTTGGTTTCACACAGTGTTTCGCCTACAAAACGTCATCATTGTTTCTTTTTAGCTTTTGTTTTTCTCTCCTATTTTCTCCCCCAATTTAGTTGTTGTGCCAATTCCTCCGTCACGGTCCTGGTCTTATCCTCGGTCGGTCTGGGGAGGGTGTGTAGACTACCACCACGAGTCTCCTCCGATACATGTGGCCCACTCATAACATGCATGTCTATGGTGCATGTACTATTACTACTACTATTGAAATAACCATAGCTTGCAAAATGTTCAACCGTTTGGTTTGTTAAAAACGTGAGAGATGTAGTTATATCATACTGCATACTTATAATGGACTTTCATTTGAAAATAAAAATAAAATAAAATTCCTACAAGCAAGAGTCATAGCCACGTTAATAACGTTTGTAATAAACCAAACCCTTTGTAAATCCGTCAAGATTTCAGCGAGTTAAGAGTATTTTTGTTTGTGCAGATCATCGCCTTAAAGCAGTAGTCCACTCAAGCAAGATGGCCGCCGGTGAGCTACGCGGGAGACTCTGCCTTGATCCATCTTTATATATATATATCTATGCCCCGAACGTCATTGTTTACAAACGGTTGGAAACGCTGTAGGCTACGCAGCGCGGGGAAATGGTCGGCTCAGTCTCGACTTTCCTTTTGGTTCAGATTAAATCTGCCATAATAGTCCACTACTCTGCAACAGTTTGCATGACATTAGTTTGAGCTATTTGCTAATCTAATACCCAGCGTGTGCATTCAGCCAATCTCTGCTGTACCAACAACAGCGCTGCGTTAGTTCTACACGGAGGCACTCTTCGCTCGACAGTGAAAACAGTACAATTATTATAATTCTCTCCAGTTATACAGTAAAACGAGTCAATATGTGCCATGGTTTGTGGAATGTTGAAAAAAACGCGATTTAAAAAACCATTTAAACCTCATAAGAAAGGCAGAACAAGAAAGAGAGAGAGAGAGATACGTATAAGAACAAGTGTCTGAACCGTCCACTCGGTCCGGAGTGTTTTGTGCCGAGTGGGATGTGGCCTTTTCTTACAGATTGAAGGCAAAGCTAAATCAAACACAGTTCAAGCCTTCAGACAAGTATTCCTGCCACCACCCTGTCGGTCTGCATATGAACCCCCCCCCCCCCCCCCCCCCCCGGTTGGAGAATACCGGCCCCACTCTGTGCTCTGTCAGTTACTAAGGAGTTATATTTACAAAATATATAAAGAAAAATATAGGGTTACTGGCCCCAGCATATAGTACAGCGTATAGTACAGTCCAACAGCTGTCCGTAAATA
>NW_028170553.1:0-2500 GCF_963971535.1 Notolepis coatsorum
CCAAGGCGACAAATCTTCCTCCTTCTCTACAGCTGCCTGCACTGACTGGTGAGAGGTCATTAGGGTCTAGGGTCAGAGGTCAACACCAGCTGCCACCACATTAACTACGTCTCACTTGAAAAGTAAACAAAGCTTCCCTGTTCCCCTTCGCATACTGTTTTAGTTATATTTCCAAGCAGGTTGAACCGTTTATTTGTTATCGAATCGGGTTTCGATCCAATACACACCTCCATGTCCACCAACAGTCCTCCATGCGTTGCCTTCCCTCTGTTGCTCTAAGCCATTCAAGTGTAACAGATGGGGGCCTGTCTGGTTTCCCACAGTACAGCCGTAGACCTAGACCTGTCCCAACACAGCCACGCCTCCATATGCTAATCATTATTTTGTACTTTGTATATCTGTCTATGCACTGTTTTATACTGACCTGCACTTTAATTACTTCTAAGATTATGTATTGTGAGGAACTCTGGGTACTGTGTGAGTGCTATGTGTAGTATGGAGTGAATGATGTGTGTAGTATGGAGTGAATGATATGTGTAGTATGGAGTGAATGATGTGTGTAGTATGGAGTGAATGATGTGTGTAGTATGGAGTGAATGATGTGTGTAGTATGAGTGAATGATATGTGTAGTATGGAGTGAATGATGTGTGTAGTATGGAGTGAATGATGTGTGTAGTATGGAGTGAATGATATGTGTAGTATGGAGTGAATGATGTGTGTAGTATGGAGTGAATGATGTGTGTAGTATGGAGTGAATGATGTGTGTAGTATGGAGTGAATGATATGTGTAGTATGGAGTGAATGATGTGTGTAGTATGGAGTGAATGATATGTGTAGTATGGAGTGAATGATGTGTGTAGTATGGAGTGAATGATATGTGTAGCATGGAGTGAATGATATGTGTAGTATGGAGTGAATGATGTGTGTAGTATGGAGTGAATGATGTGTGTAGTATGGAGTGAATGATATGTGTAGTATGGAGTGAATGATGTGTGTAGTATGGAGTGAATGATATGTGTAGTATGGAGTGAATGATGTGTGTAGTATGGAGTGAATGATGTGTGTAGTATGGAGTGAATGATATGTGTAGTATGGAGTGAATGGTATGTGTAGTATGGAGTGAATGATAGCATTCCTAACGTATTGGTACAATGACAATACAGCTTTCTATTCTATTCTATTCTTTTTTGTATCCACTTTTTCTCCTCTTTTTCTATTTTTCTCCCATCCCAATTCCGTTGTGCCAATACTCCCATCCCCTGTCTTGAATGTTGCTCGCATATGCCCCCCACTGGCCGGTTGTAGGGAGGATAGAAGCCTTGCATCACGTGTCCCCTCCGATACACGAGGAGGCAGCCTGTCACATCTTTTCACCTGCCAGCGCGGACTCTCATTGGCGAGGTGTAACGTGTGGGAGGCTCACACTACCCCCGCCATTTCCTGTCTCTGCTGTGCAGGCGTCCCCGACAGACCTTTAGGGGTCGCTGTCCACATAGTCCAGATTACCACCCATCGACTTCCACCCGCTAACTCTGCCAATTGAGTTAGTATGAGGACTGGCCCAAGCCGGAGGCAACGCAGACAGCCGGAGTCGAACCCGGTGTCTCTTGCGTTGGTGACGAGCGCAATGTCCACTACGCCACCCAGCCGCCACTATTGTATTCTATTCTAAAGAAAACATCAACATCAACTTTCCTGGACGCCTATACGCTCTATATCCCTCTCTCTCATGCTCCGCTCTCCCTCTCCACACGTCGCTCGCTCTATTCTCTC
Organism: Notolepis coatsorum; assembly: GCF_963971535.1. Classification (NCBI taxonomy): domain Eukaryota; kingdom Metazoa; phylum Chordata; class Actinopteri; order Aulopiformes; family Paralepididae; genus Notolepis; species Notolepis coatsorum. Next base: position 1,775 of record NW_028170553.1, read on the forward strand.
TCTCTTCGCACCTCTTCTTTTCAGTGGTACAACATCTATTGTCAGCTACATAAAAAGCCATTTGGAGTGGAGAGGGGGTCTTCCCGGCCTCACTGAGGTCTGACGGGCCTGACTCTGAAGCCCCGCCCCTGCCTGTCTGCAGCCTGGCTTGGACGTGAGCCTGCGAGGAGAGATGGCCAAGCAGGACTGTTTACCAGCGTGGACATCAGCCATCAGTAACAGCTTTATTATGGAACTGATTTATGGTTAAACATTCAGATTATTTTGCAAGCCTTGTTGATATCCACTGCCAATGATCAAATATCTCTGATTGGATGCAGGATACGGGAGTGCAGTTATTGGAACCACTGTTGTGGATTGCCCCTATTTTGTGTGTGTGTGTGTGTATGTATGCGTGCGTGCGATTCCGTGTGAGTGTGTGTGTGTGCGTGCATGCAATTCCGTGTGTGTGTGAGTGTGTGTACATGTTGTACTGTATTTCTGTTAGTTGTAGGGATCCTATCTTGCTGCCAGCATGTGTATTGCCTTTGACACAGTTCCATTTCCAGAAAAACAGGAAGCAGAGATGGTCGTCTTGCGGTCGTCTTGCGTCCCAGCGGCTAGTAGTTAGCATAACCCTGGCTGCATCTGCAGACACACACTCTCACTCACACACACACACACACACACACACACACACACACACACACACACACACACACACACACACACACACACACACACACA
>NW_028170553.1:5000-8290 GCF_963971535.1 Notolepis coatsorum
GTGTGTGTGTGTGTGTGTGTGTGTGTGTGTGTGTGTCTGTGTGTCTGTGTGTCTGTGTGTGTGTCTGTGTGTGTGTGCCTGTGTATGTGTGTGTGTGTGTGTGTGTGTGTGTCTGTGGGTGTGTGTGTGTGTGTGTGTGTGTGTGTGTGTGTGTGCCTGTGTATGTGTGTGTGTGTGTGTGTGTGTGTGTCTGTGGGTGTGGATGTGTGTGTGTGTGTGTGTGTGTGTGTGTGTGTGTGTGTGTGTGTGTGTGTGTGTGTGTGTGTGTGTGTGTGTGTGTCTGTGTGTCTGTGTGTCTGTGTGTGTGTGTCTGCAGACCGGACAGGTCCGTTGGAGTGTGACTGATGTGTGGAGACGCTCCCCCTGCATGTTGTAACAAGCGAGCGATGGACATGATAACCCCCCTCACCCTTGACCCTTGACCCTGGCATGGCCCCTGGTGGACTACTCCCTGTGGCTCCTCTGGGGGTTCAGCCAGGGCTGTTTCTGGACGTCAACACGAGCTAATATCGATCACAGAGGTTCCTCGGCTGTAGGACACAAGCGAAGGGCCCTCGGAAGAAGTACACGGTTCCTTTTCTAGAAGTAGAAATACCCAGATATTAGTACTCTGGTAAAAGTAAAAGTCCTCTGTTCACATTTCTACTGAAGTACATGACATTCTTGTATTTTCTTGGGGGCATTCAATACTCAATCAAACAACCTCTAAAGGTTTTTGTTAAAGTGGTTTGTGCTCCAGCCATGCTGGCTTCCATTACGTCTGCTTGAAGTTGGCTTGGTTTAAAATGTTAAAGTACATCAATCTCCATCAACTTGCTGAAGCCACAATGCTTTGTTTTGCATGCAATTTGTTCTAGTAACTAATGGGAGCAGATAGTGAAGTAAAAAAGTACAATATTTACTTCAAAATGTAAAATGTTTATGGAAATACTTGAGCAAAGTAACTCAAAAGTAGACTTTAGTACAGTACTTGAAGGAAATAGTTTAGTTGCTTTCCACCACTGAACTGAAAAGTATTTCCATCTCTCACTGAAAGGTGTTTTCATCTCTCACTGAAAAGTATTTCCATCTCTCAATGAAAAGTATTTTCATCTCTCACTGAAAAGTATTTTCATCTCTCACTGAAATGTATTTTCATCTATCACTGAAATGTATTTCCATCTCTCACTGAAAAGTATTATTTTCATCTCTCACTGAAAAGTACTTTCATCTCTCACTGAAAAGTATTTCCATCTCTCACTGAAAAGTATTTCCATCTCTCACTGAAATGTATTTCCATCTCTCACTGAAAAGTATTTTCATCTCTCTCACTGAAAATTATTTTCATCTCTCACTGAAAAGTATTTCCATCTCTCACTGAAAAGTATTATCATCTCTCACTGAAAATTACTTTCATCTCTCACTGAAAAGTAGTTCCATCTCTCACTGAAAAGTATTTCCATCTCTCACTGAAAAGTATTATCATCTCTCACTGAAAAGTACTTTCATCTCTCACTGAAAAGTATTTCCATCTCTCACTGAAATGTATTTTCCTCTCTCACTGAAAAGTATTTTCATCTCTCACTGAAAAGTATTTCCATCTCTCACTGAAAAGTATTATTTTCATCTCTCACTGAAAAGTATTTTCATCTCTCACTGAAAAGTATTATCATCTCTCACTGAAAAGTACTTTTATCTCTCACTGAAAAGTATTTTCATCTCTCACTGAAAAGTACTTTCATCTCTCACTGAAAAGTATTTCCATCTCTCACTGAAAAGTATTATCATCTCTCACTGAAAAGTACTTTCATCTCTCACTGAAAAGTATTTCCATCTCTCACTGAAATGTATTTTCCTCTCTCAATGAAAAGTATTTTCATCTCTCTCACTGAAAAGTATTTCCATCTCTCACTGAAAAGTATTATTTTCATCTCTCACTGAAAAGTATTTTCCTCTCTCACTGAAAAGTATTATCATCTCTCACTGAAAAGTATTTTCATCTCTCACTGAAATGTATTTCCATCTCACACTGAAAAGTATTATTTTCATCTCTCACTGAAAAGTATTATCATCTCTCACTGAAAAGTACTTTCATCTCTCACTGAAAAGTATTTTCATCTCTCACTGAAGTATTTTCATCTCTCACTGAAGTATTTTGTGCCATACAGCTCTGGTAGTTAGGTCTTACGCACAGAGAATGGGAGCAGATCATGCAGGATACAGAGCAGATCAGGATACAGAGCAGATCAGGATACAGAGCAGATCAGGATACAGAGCAGATCAGGATACAGAGTAGATCAGGATACAGAGCAGATCAGGATACAGAGCAGATCAGGATACAGAGCAGATCAGGATACAGAGCAGATCAGGATACAGAGCAGATCAGGATACAGAGCAGATCAGGATACAGAGCAGATCAGGATACAGAGCAGATCAGGATACAGAGCAGATCATGCAGGGCGTTTAAATATATATATATTTTTAAACAAGATGGAAATAAAAACAATAACACATTAATTCATAGGAAAGAGGGGAGAGTCTCCTCAAAGAGGAACTGCTGAAAAAGATCCTCTACTTCCTCAAACCTTCCTTTTCTCTGTAAAAAGGCGTCTCCAGGTCGTTGGGCCACAGCTGAGATTCAGAGGAAAATAATAAAGTCAGACTGGTCACGATAGAGATTAGGGGACTAACGTTGTCACATAGATATCCTGGTTTGCCTCTGGGTCCTATACGTGATCTGTGTAGGTGTACTGATAATGACATCTAGGGTCTTCTCTCCACAAACAGCTGTCAGACTTGACATGCCTTTCGCATTTATTATGCAAATGATCAACTGTTGTCTCCATGTTTAAACCCTCTATCATTTGCATGTGAACAAAAAAGGAGCTGTGCACTGGTTCGGACGTAACGAGAGTTTTGATAAGACTGCAGGAGTTATAAATAGTTTTGGCATAAACTGGCTTCAAAGTTCAACTTTGAACATATTTATTGGACATCGCCACTTTCTTGCCTCGTTTACAGCGAGTGAATGCTTCATGTGCTCAGCTGTTTCCTCGTCGGGAAGGAATTGTTTACTTGTGTTTTCTTTGCAAATGCCAGAAAGCACAGTGAAGAGTCTGGGGAATAGTCTGAGATATGACTTTATTATTGCAATATGCCTATTTGTTTGTGCTTTACATTAAAAATATAATTGGCAGCCACCGCAATGCAGTATTGAAGCATGAATGAACGACTTGACGGCTAAATACACACTCACACACACACACACACACACACACACACACACACACACACACACACACACACACACA
>NW_028170552.1:0-45000 GCF_963971535.1 Notolepis coatsorum
TTTAGTTCAATATAAGATGAGAATCATCCTCTTTAGTTCACTATAAGATGAGAATCATCCTCTTTAGTTCACTATAAGATGAGAATCATCCTCTTTAGTACATTATAAGATGCGTATCATCCTCTTTAGTTCACCATAAGATGAGAATCATCCTCTTTAGTTCACTATAAGATGCGTATCATCCTCTTTAGTTCACTATAAGATGCGTATCATCCTCTTTAGTTCACCATAAGATGAGAATCATCCTCTTTAGTTCACTATAAGATGCATATCATCCTCTTTAGTTCACTATAAGATGTACTTCAGTACACTATAAGATGTACTGTTGTACACTATAATATGTACTTTAGGACACTATATGATGTACTGTTGTACACTATAATATGTACTTTAGGACACTATAAGATGTACTGTTGTACACTATAAGATGTACTTCAGTACACTATAAGATGTACTGTTGTACACAATAATATGTACTTTAGGACACTATAAGATGTACTGTTGTACACTATAATATGTACTTTAGGACACTATAAGATGTACTGTTGTACACTATAATATGTACTTCAGTACACTATAAGATGTACTGTTGTACACTATAATATGTACTTTAGGACACTATAAGATGTACTGTTGTACACTATAATATGTACTTTAGGACACTACAAGATGTATTTTAGTACACTATAAGATGAGTATCATCCTCTTTAGGACACTATAATATGTACTTTAGTACATTATAAGATGAGTATCATCCCCTTTAGTACACTATAATATGTACTTTAGTACACTATAAGATGTAATTTAGTACACTATAAGATGCACGTTAGTACACTATAAGTTAAGATGACTGCCAAGAACTTTGATCATGTTGTCATGGAAATTCATCTTGTGTCGTAAGTGAAAAGTGCATGAGATTCAGAAAGTTGGAAGGACTCAATACAGCAGTGACTGAAATGTCCAAAACGCCAAACAGTGACAATTTTCCATGTAGTAGTAGTTTTATTCATCACACACAATACAATATGCACAATCATTCCACAATCTTTGATTTGGCAGTGACTGAAAAGGTACAGACTGAAGCATAATGCTTATACATGCTTGTCCTATATTCTTAACACAATTAAGACTCCAAAACAGTATTCTAAAAGAAAATAACAAAAAATAATTATTCACATTTGTAATCTTAAAAAATAGCTAACCATTTTCATAAAAATCAAAAGCGAATTACTCATTCTTAAATGTATATCAGCATTGTTCCACAAGTTAACCCCAACATTAGTAATACATCTCCTTTTAACACTTTCAGAGCCGGCCGTGTTTTCCTTTTTACCCCCTTGAATGCCCACATCCAAATCAAATCAAATTTATTTGTAAGGCCCGACAACACACGTTAATGTCCCCATGGGCCGTACACGTCTTCTCTAAACAAGTCAAGAAGAAACATAACAATAAGTCAAGAACAGAACAAGAACACCATAAGGTCCAACAAATTTAAAATAAATGCAAATAAATGAAAGAATGCAAGCACTCCCAGACATACCCCACGCGAAGGTAAGGAAAAACTCACTAAAACCTAACAATAGGGAAAAAATGCTCCACAGGCAGTGTGGAGGAGAGAAACCTTAGAAGGGCCATTCAAGGGGGGATCTCCCTTCTTAGATGTCTAGTAGTGTTGCAGACTAACAGTTGGTAAGCATGCACTCAAGTGTGTAGTGAAACACAGATGAGTGCATGCAATAGCAACTGAACATTTTGAAAGATTAAAGATAGAGCTGATAGCAACTGAACATTTTGAAAGATTAAAGATAGAGCTGATAGCAACTGAACATTTTGAAAGATTAAAGATAGAGCTGATAGCGAATCTATTTGAGGCACAGGGGCGGCGCAAAGAGGGTCGCATCCTCCCCATCTTAATCACGGGACATTCAACACTCTGGTCATTGCTCCGAGACAGCCGGAGACAGGGAGATAGGGGGCGGCGCAGAGAGGGGCGCAACCTCCCCGACATCATCGTGGGACGTCCAGCACTCCGGTCATCACTACGAGGCCGCCGGAGACAGGGAGACAGGAGGGCAGGCAGAGAGGGTCGCATCCTCCCAGCTCCAGGACAGCAACTCACAGGGAGACAGGGAGACGGGACAGGCGTTAGACAGCTCGCGTCATTGTAGTGGGCGGACATAGCAATAGATACAAGTGGTAAGCATATATGTGAATAGAGTAGATATATGAAGTAAGCATATTATGTGAATAGAATAGAAGTACTTAACCCAGCAATGAAACCGCGTTGACAGGCCAGTTGACAAGACCACGGACAGACGACGGTAAGTAGCTGATCCATGGCCTCGGTGGTGCATGTAGAGCAGTCACTGCAATCTTGGCCAAGACCCCGAGGCATCCATCACCTTAGTCAGCACTAGGATACAGGCACTCAGAGAGATGGGGGAGGGAGGGGGGAGGGGGGGGGGGGTGGAAGGGGGGGGAGTTAGATAGTTCCCATGTTTGTGGTGCTGCAAAAAAGCAGACATGGGGGAAAATAGACATCCTAACTAAACAAGACAGATTAATCTAAAGGTCAGTCCCAGATTAATCTAAAGGTAACTTCAATGTTAGTGTTAATATCGCCTAATCGATGTTTTAAATTATGGCTATGTGTCTAATCTGCCCATCGCAATCTCAATGACCCCTTTCCAGTCAACATTGTCAAAGCGGATTGTTTTTTTATCGGTTCATTTCCGTTTTATAGCATTTAGAAAAGCCCTAGTTTTCACGGAAAAAAAGAGGATTCCATGATAATCGCCCTGTACTGTAATATTCTAGAACGTTGTCATTTGTCGGCCTATTTATGAATCGTTTTCAAATAAACGCTAGATTATCGATAGTATATGTGTACGTGTGCACGCTGGTGCCGCTTGCTGAAAATCGATTCTCTCAGTTCCTGATCGCTCTTACAGTCAAACAGCCATATCACATTATAGGGGAAAAGCTTATATCTCCGTGAAAACGGGTCTGATTATCCTAAGACTGGTAACATAGATTCCTTACCTGAGATCAGATGGTATCCAAATGGATTATTCCAATTCCTGATCGCCATTTCGAAAAATTCAAACCTTTTATTGATCCCACGCGTATACTGTAAAACACAGTAACCACGCTGTTCTGAGGGTCCAGCATGAAGCTGATTGGCGCCGGTTACATGCGTGAGAAGTAAAATGTGGATTCCAGGTTTTTTTTCTTATGCTTTTTCATTGAGTCCAATCCAAAAGGGTGAATTACCATCTGGGAGACGATAGGGGGCGCTTTTTTCACATCTGAGCGCCTGGGGTGGCTGATTTACCAACGTTAGACTCGGTTGATGAAATATGAATTCAGATCGCTAATAAAAAAAAAAAAAAAAGAGAAAAAATGAATATTCTCGTGATGGGCATTCAACCCACGGGGGGTAAACCCGAGAAATCTCGGGTTGGGCAATCAAAGTGTTAAGGGGGGACAGCACCCCCTAATAGGAAAAAAAAATACTTGAATAGATATCACTATGAAACTTTCCCAGTTTGTTATGTACATATAAACTAAAAAAGAATATATTACAAGTTTTCTGAATCTTATGTTTATATATGCAAATGAGGCACTACCATTAAATATGCACATATTTGCATGTATCACCAAGACTCGCATCACTAAAATGGATAATGCCAGATTCAAAAACTTGGTTTCATTTTGTTGATACATTCAAAACAAAACTTTGTATAGAAAGACTTTGTGGCTATGTCCTCTTATCAGCCCATACATCAGGAAATACTGTCTACTGTCATAAAAAAATTAAAATTTTTTTTGCCTAGTTTTGGTATAAAATGTACTATAAACCTGGCTATGAATGATATATATCAACAAAACTTTCTATAGAAAGAAGCATAATATGGATGGGAAGAAATGTGGAAAGTTTGGTGTGTGTAGGTACCAGTGTTGGGCAAGTTACTTTTAAAAAGTAACTAGTTACAGTTACTAGTTACTTCGTCCAAAAAGTAACTAAATTACTCAGTTACAAATTATAAAAGTAACTAGTTACTTCAGAAAGTAACTATTGCGTTACTTTCAAGTAATCTTTTTACATAAACAACATACACAAATCTAAACTATTTTAATGTTGCTGTGGGACAAAGTGAGACTAGCCTCCAATCAAATGCCATGTATGTAGATATTATAATTACTATGTTTATATAGTGGATCATACAAATACAAACACAATAGATGTTTTGGAACTTTTGATATGTATTGCCCCTCAACAGGCCACAACTGGGCAACATTAAATTATGCTTGTTAAGCACTATACCAAAAATAAATAACAAATATATACTGATTGATTGAACATTTTAATTAACAGATTGCAGAATGGGTAAAGTACAGTACAGCTCTGTTGAAGGCAGAGGTTCTGTGTAGGATTGTTAGTAACTGTCTAACTGCATATATAACTGTTTACACTAGTAACTGTCTAACTGCATATATAACTGTTTCCACTAGAGGGCGCTCTAGGCGGAGACACTCAGGAACACCACCAGGTGACGAGTATAAATAGAGATGTCTCCTCCCACTTCTTTCTCTTTCCCCCAGTCTCTCAGTAAGAGAAGACATGTAGTGTTACTGCTCTGCCATGTGAATAATAAACCACGCCAGTTAAGGCTCAAGATAGAAACCATGCCTCTTGACCACATTATTGTCGCCCTATAGCCGAATTCTGTTAACAAGCTCAATACACACAATTGTTAAGGGGATGCAGATCAGAGAAAGACTTTCATCTTGTTTACATCAGGGTCCCCCCTTTTCAATTCATGACATTTATGACATACATAGGTACTAGGGAAATGGAGTTCCAACTCTTTGTGTGTAAGTAAAATGCATAAAAACTAGTTTTTCAGAAAACGACCTCAAAGTTTTGTATTGTAAAATGCCATTTTTTTTAAACAGCTATTTACAAACACAACACCCAATCAAACCATTAGTAATAGACAACCTAAACACATGCCTGATCAGGGCCGCCTCAGGGGGTGTGCGAGCAGTGCGGTCGCACAGGGCCTCGCGGGAAGGGGGGCCTCGCACAAAAAAAAAAAAAAAAAAAAAAAAAAATCTTTTATTTATTATTATTATTTATTTATTTTTAATTTTTTTGCGAGGCCCCCCTTCCCGCGAGGCCCTTTTTCATCACAGACCTAAAATCTAGTTTTGCTTATATGCTTATATATTTCACATTAGACACGTTCCTGGCTCTGAGGCTCTGCAGGCAGCAGAATTGGTTTCAATGAGGGGAGGGGTTACAGCCAGGAGCATCTGTTGAGTTCATTGTGTGTGTCTGTGTGCGTGCCGGGGGGGGGGCGTGAACCGACTCATTGCCAGATGTGAGCGATTCGACTCACGCTCACGGCAATGAATCGGCTCTTATGAACGAGTCGCTCATGACCGACCCATCACTAGCGTCTGACTATTTCGCGCGTGCAGCATTGGAGCTTATGCCAGCCAAGATGAAGAGGACATCCTTCGGCAGATGGACTGAAGATGAAAGTTGTTGCATGTTAGACAGTTCAGTCAGGCTAGCCATCCCGGCTAAAGACAGGGACAGCTAGTTAGCTTTAGCTACGTTATAATATTAAGTGTGGTTCAGTCGGGATATAGCCATGATGATGTCGGCTAGTAGCTAGCTTAGCTAAAGGCTAGCGTTAGCTAACCTAGAGACAGCGCGTGCAGCCAAGATGAAGAGGATGGTCGTTCGGCAGATGAACTTCGTCAACTCCACGCGGTTGTCTCCATCCTCTTGGACGTTTGGTGAGTTTTTAATGCACTCTATTCTATTCCCGCCGTGGATCTCTCTCTCTCTCTCTCTGGAGCCAAACTGGCCGACTAGCTGTTGTAGTACTAGTAGCTAACGGTGTGTGGCCTGGTGTCAGCACCTGTATTGCTTTTCTCATGTTGTACAGTTTTTCAGTGGTAGCCGCATAGCTTGCTTCTGCGTTAGCTAATGGTTAGCGATAGCCGGGTTGAGCTAACTGTTAGCCAGTTAGCTGTTTAGCTACGACGTTAGCTGCCGGCTGCGCACGTTAGTTTGATGCTATCAGTTAGCCTAGAGTTAGCTGTTAGCTTGTGCTACGACCATTGACATTAGCCGTGAGAATAGCAGGGGGTTCTGGCACTCTGACTACGACATCATCTTTGACAGAAGATGTAGTCGGGCCTGCACCATGACAAGGCTCCGGCCATAGCTTCTTTTTGTCCCGCTAGCGAGAGGCCTTTCGTCAACGTGGAGACCTGTGTTGCGGCCTTTCGCCCTGCGTTCCTTGGTGCAGGTAAGATGAATGAAAATGTAATGACATTACCCCACTCTTCCTTCCTTCCCCTCCCGAATGTTTTGTTAATAACGATGTTTTTTTCCAGGCAAAACATATGTTACTTCACAACATTTCGAGATACGACATGTGCTGTGTGTGAATTGTCTTTGTCGTTTGTGTAGCTTGGGTAGCGTTGGGCCGTTGGCCAAAGCTGTGTGTGGCCTGGTGTCAGTACCTGGCTAGCCTATTTAGCTGATGTCGGCCATTGGCTCCTTGCTGCTTTGTTTTCTCTGGTATAGACCCTCTTCTCTTTGGATTTAAGTGTTGATCTTTGTCCTTTTGGATCTATGTATATTCATGTTGCCTTTGTGAAGTTATCTTTTCCTTCTGTTTTGTTCTTCCATTAAAAGTTGAATATCTTTGCTTATCTCTCTCATACATGCTCTCTCTCTAACACACACACACACGACAAACACACATGCTCTCTCTCTCTCTCTCTCTTTCTAACACACACAGTCTGCCTATGGCGGCCTTTCTCGATGGCTAGGCTGTGCTCGCTGAGTCTGTACCTAGTCAAGGATCTTCAGTCACAGTGCTCAGGTATTCTGCCACTGTGTACTCTCTGTTTAGGGCCAAATAGCATTTCAATTTCTTTCCAATGTGTCTCTCTCTCTCTCTCTCTCTCTCTCTGTACACTGTATATTGACTGTAGAACGGGAGCTCTCTCTCGCTCTCTCTCTTGCTATATGTTGAATGTATCATGCCCAGCCTCGGGCAGCGCTATTATTTAAGAATATGTTGACTGTATGAAAAAAAAAAAAAATTATATATATTTTTTTAACCTTTTGGGGGGGGGGGGGGGGGGGGGGGGGGGGGGGGGGCTCGTGTTTAAATCTCGCACAGGGCCTCGCATTTCTCCCAGGCGGCCCTGTGCCTGATAACTGAATAACAATAACAATAATGATGTTATTGAACTGAACAGAACTACACATGTTACGATTATGCTTCTTCGGCATGGTGAACCCAGGTGGCAGAGTAAATAACGATGATAGATGAGACAGAAGTCGACGTGGTGATGATAACAGTTTACTTTACAAGACAGGAACAATACACGACTGACAAACATAGGTAACATTTAACAATGAACCCGCAAGGGACTGCTGGCCCACAACACCTAATAATACAGACACTGATAGACACAGAGGGTAATTACAAACAGGACACAGGTGTGGTAGACAGAAACAACAGAACACAGAGCACACTGGGAAAACAATAACAATTAAACAACCAGACTAAAACATATTTACAAAACACAGACAGGGGAACACAAGTCTAACAAAGTGGAGACAACAACGACAACACAGACAATAAACATAATAAACATAACTGGCAGTAAATAATAATAAGCTGGTGTGTGAGCTGATGCCAGATCTGCATCAGCCCACCGGTTGGCAATGTTATGTTATGAGGGTTATTGATGGGGGGTTGTGAATGTCTGGGTCCTGGACCAACCGAACCGGGTGGAGGGTTGCCGGCTGGTCCCACAGGACCGGGGGAAGTGTTACATACACACAGGCTACAAACAGTGAAGTGTAGTACCCTCTAATAGGCAAACAAATAATTGAATAGATATCACTATGAAACTTTCCCAGTTTGTTATGTACATATAAAAAAATATATATATTGCAAGTTTCCAGAATTTTATGTTTATATATGCAAATGAGGCACTTCCCCATTAAATATGTGCACATTTATGGATGCAATATGGCAAAATTAAGTCAAATAAACAACTAAATGTGTGTTATTGACATTTTATTGTCACTAGTTTCATAGAAGACATGTTTAGGAAGCAAAATATAACAAAATCTCAATATCGTCGAAAAAAAGCAAAAAGGCAATTTTGGGGGTGCTGTCTCGCCTTAATCCCTTTCTTAGCTTTTTGAACATAAAATTTACAAATGTCGCTCAAATCATATTTTCTTTCATGTATTGAAAAAATAATTTTGCACACCGTCCAGGAGTAACTTTGCTTTAGCTCTGTACATTATTTGCATAATCTTATAATAAACCAAATAATAAAATTTCATAACATGAGACTTTATAAACAGTGGATTTGTGTGGTCATGGTAACCAGCCTTATAAAGGCTCTGGATGGCCTGCTTTTGCAGTAAGACTATCGGATTTACAGTGTTTTTAAATGTCGACCCCCATACTTCCACACAGTAAGACATGTAAGGAAGTATAAGTGAGCAGTATGTGTAAATGTAACACCTAACATTTCTGTTTCTGAGTGTCGCTCACCAAAGCCAACATCCATTCCCGAAATGAAATGATCACTGACAGCCATCTCACAGTGGTGGTGTCCCGGGCCAATATGACCATTGGCAGATGTTCTCGGTTCGAGCTCTGCGACGGAGAGAGGCCCACATGTGGTGCCAAACCTGCCTCATAAGCTTTCTTTCTGTTCATTGTATTAAAATGTGTTGACGTGATATTTTCACCCTCAAACGCACGGACTGAGCTCTTGCTACAAGGACCGAGTGCAGGGGTGTAAAGTACTTGAGTAATTGTACTTCGTTACAATACTTAAGTACTGTTTTTGGGGATTTGTACTTTACTTGGAGTATTATTAGGTTTGTATACTTGTACTTTTACTCAATTACATTTCAGAGAAAAAAAACATTTTACTCCTTACATTTAAAATGCAGACCTACAAAGTACAAAGTACAAATCTTGCAGGTCCAACCATTTTAATTAGTATATTTGTTTCTCTGGCCGAACTAACGTTAACGTTATTAATCCTGCGGCCACAATTTATTTAAAAACAGCCAATCAAATCCCCATCAATGGAAAATTAACCCGCCCATACCCACTCTGACTTTTACTTGAGTATAATTTCTGGATACTTTTTACACCCCTGCACTGGTGGACTCAGGGGGGGGGGGGGGGGGGGGGGGGCGATCGCCCACCCTGGTGCCCCCACGGTTGAAAAAAGCGCGCTAAAGTGCCCTTTTGAGTGGCGAAAAGTGAGAGGGTGTGCCCTATTGGTGCTCTTCCAATGGTCTAAACTTGACCATGTGCCCTGACAGTTAAATAATGTCAGGCAAAAGTGCCTTTTTGAGTGAAAAGAATTAGAGGACGTGCCCTATTGGTGCCCCTCTAATGGTTAAACGTGACCATGTGCCCCCCCAGTTGAAAACATCGCACTAAAATGCCCCTTTCAGTGGCGAAAATGAGAGGACGTGCCCATTGGTGCCCCTCCAATGGTTAAACTTTACCATGTGCCCCACAGTTGAAAACATCACACTAAAATGCCATTTTGAGTGGCAAAAATGAGAGGATGTGCCCTATTGGTGCCCCTCCAATGGTCTAAACTTGACCATGTGCCCCCACGGTTGAAAAACGTCATGCTAAAATGCCCTATTGAGTGGTGAAAACATAGCAAGAAAATGAAATAACTAAGGCTGTCAAAGTTAACGCGGTATTAGCGCGTTATCGCCCGATTCTATTAACGCCACTATTTTTTTTAACTCACGATTAACTTTAAAAAAAGATAAAGTTTACTAGACTTCACTCAGGCAGTGGCGTCCTTTCAGTAAAAGGCAAGGTATGGCGAGGAGGGGGGGGGGGTGATTTTTTTTTTTTTCAAATCAGTTGTGCAATAGTCACTTTTGGTGAGTTGTTTCTATACAATTCACTTATATGACATTCAGGTATGACACAGGACTACACAAGCATTTTTTGTATAGAAATGTGTCAACAGACTAAAGCAGGGAACCACAATATTTTGCATACGAATTATGCAGAATGTAATATCATAACTGTCTATTACTTTTCTTGCAATTGAGCCAATTTTCCTTAGGTACGGTTTTGAGGTGTGTGTTCAACTGAATGTAGTATCAAAAACACGTTCACAAAAAGTATGGGTGTTACATCCCAATGTATATATTCCCCAGTGTGTGTCTCCATGTGTGTGTGTTCTCCATTTTGTTTCCTCCCTCCAGCCATTGTTCCCTTCACCATTGGTCAATTCTTCCATTATTGCAATACAGCACCGATTGGTGGATGGCTTTCCAGACTCCAACACTCAATCCACACCACCCAATCATGGATCACCCCACACCTGTTAAAACATGGCTTCTCACTTCAGTCTTTCTCTCTCTCTGGCATGAGGCTAGGCTTGTTGTGATTTTGGTAAACCTGTAACTTTGACAGCATTGCATTTCGTTTATTGGCCTTTGGTGCTTAGTAGTAATTTCCTTGTGTGTCTATGGCCACAGAGAGAGCATTGTTAGATATAGTTTGTTTTTGTATATATTCTGCTTTTGTTTCTGTATAATTAATGTGTTTTTCTCTCTTTCTCAGGAAGCACAGATGGGGTGAGCTGCCATTTCCTTTGGACATTGTTTTCTCCTGTTTTGGTTAGGTAAGAGTAGTTTAGGTAATGTAATCTCTTTTACCATAGATTAGATTGTGTTTATTTGGAGTATAGTGGTGTTTGTTTGTTGTTTTGGCCTGGGCTCACCCCTGAGCTACATGTGCTTCCTTTGCCTCTATTCAATAAATATCATTGTTGTTTACAAACCTGGTCCATCTTTTCTGTCAACCAACTGTTATGTTACAGCCCTTTACCCTTAGACTCACAGGGGTCGTAACAATGGGTTACTGGATGCTGAACTGCACTATTACAATCACTAAGCCAGACCTTACCTGTGTCCCTGTATCACTTGTCTCTGCTGCCCTTTGATAAAAAAAATTCCCTATGTCCATTTTCCTTTTTTTTGGGCATATTTCAGTTAGTCACAGTAAAAGTCACCTAGTAAAAGTGAGATAATTGACAATATCAAAACATGCTAGGTCTGTACCGAATAGTTCGAAGCTTCGTTCATAATGTTGACATTCGAATTCTAAATCAACACCAAAAATTGTAAAAAAAATTAAATTAAATTACATTTTTATTTGCCAAGGTATGGCGAGTGCCATACCTTGCCATACCAAATGGACGCCCCTGCACTCAGGTGTATTGTTGATGCTCTCATTGATACTATGTTTGTTTCTGAAGTGTGTGTGTGTGAGATATATAGAGAGAGAGGGGGGTGAGAGAGATGAGGAAGGGGCAAGAGAGAAAGAGAGCTGGGAGAGTGTGTGTGTGTGAGAGAGAGAGAGGGGGGTGTGTGATTACTCAGCCCTTGTGTGGGTGAATGTAACATGTTCCTAACGTTTTCTTTCCCCTATTATTTCATGCACACTTTATTCATTGTTTTAAATTATTATTTTCTTAAGTTATTTTGTGCATCACTCTGTTTTGAATTTGATGCAAATTCTCGCATGTTGATAAGAGTATTAAAACTTGGAACTTGAAAAAGATCAGTAAAATAAAAAAAATGCGATTAATATGCGATTAATCGTGAGTTAACTATGGACAATCATGCGATTAATTGAGTTAAATATATAAAAAAAATTGTATGCAGTCAGGCCACTAAACTTAGAAGCAGGCCAGGCCAGTGTTTCTAGTTGCACCAGCGCAATAGTTAGATAACCTAGGTGGGGAACAACCAGGAGATCACTGCAACTCACACAAGTTGGAGAACTATCTCTCTCTCTTGCTCTCACACACACACAAAGGGAGCCGCATGTGATTGGTGGAGGTGGGACCCTTACAAAAAACTGCTAATCATTGACACATGCTAGCCTGTAATAATCCCCCCCAGAAAAATCTACTTTGCATTTGATATATTGCAAATATATGTCATCACACACACTGGCATTTAAAGGGTTAGAATTATAAAATGAATATGTGGTGTTATGATCAGGGCTGAAGTTGAATAAAATATTGTATTTTTTATCAATTACAAAAAAACTGAAAATCCATAAAAATCTGTGTTGTTGCTAATCATACATGCTAGCCTGTTTTTTAACAATAATTTGTGATGCCATCACAAACACTGGCATTTAAAGGGTACAAATAAAAAAATTCCTGCACCAGAATGCAGGAAATGAAGTCTTTGTAACAAAACATTTCCTGGTGGGGGACCCCCAGACCCCCTGCTTAAAAAGTGGCCTGACTGGGGCTATATTTTGCACTATATTTCCTGGCCTGAATGATTTCCCCAGTCCGGCCCTGGTTAAAAGCCTCCAATGCTTATTAGTGTGTGTGCGTTTGAACGTTTGCATGTTTCAACCATACATTTCCATTTATAAAAAATAATAATAATAATATATATTTTCTTTTTTATACCTCCTATAATAGTGGGGGTCGTGGCTCTCTGACACCATTATTTGGGGGTCGCGGCCTGAAAAGTTTGGGAACCCCTGATCTAGCTAACATTTTGATGTTTCTCGATCTGCACTGTCCCTATTTCCCCCCCAATGTATCCTTTAGGTTAGGTTAGAGTAAGTTAGTTTAACTGAGGCACAAAGTCCAAGCATGCTGGGAACTTGAGGCACAACTCTGAGCAGCCCTGTCACTACAATATTCCATCCATTTAAGTTTTCAGTTTTAGACACATCCCCTCTTGAATGTTCAGATGCCAGAGGGCTTAATGCAGTCTGAGCTGTAACCCTGCACCCTACTGCTGTGTGTGAGGTAATCTTTGAAGTTGCAAAGATTGAGTTTGTTTGACCAATTATGCATTACTAAATAGTATACTAATCAGGGCTTGACGTTGACACCTGCACACCTGCCCAATGCGGGTAGAATTCGTCATTGGCGGGTAGATGCGTCATTCTACCCGCCAATCGGGCGGGTGGTTTTTTTTTCCTATGAAAAAAAAATCATTGTAGTCTACAAAAGGCATCTGGAATAATGAAGTCAATCCAGCTCATACTATATAAATACTACAAGTCCCACAGGACTGGGTGCGCACAGTGTGCTCATTCATTGGCCCATCCACTTCGCCCGGCCCCTATCGCGCGCGTCGTGTTGCTTCCGTGTTGTGTGTCTGGCAGCTGACAGCTGAACGAATGCTGTGTGGCAATTCCAGGTGTAGGGGTGGCAGAATAAACAACACACAGACAGGTTGCAGTTCCCAAAATCATGCTCTTTATTTTCTATTTAAATAATGATCGCTTGCTGGCGGTAATCTGTCGGCCGGGCGGCGTCTCCGCTCTGTGGCCTCTCGCCTTGCGCTGCTACGGGGGACTGAGAGGAGGCTCCTCGGCTCCATTAAGTCCCCCCTCCCCAACAGGCGCACTGCGCCGTGATTCGATAATCACATAATCACTCCTGATGGGTCTCTAGTGACAGGTGCGTCCGGAAGCGGACGCCCAAACATGGGCAGCGCCCAGCCATTGGGTCGCCACGTAGCGCCCATCAATCACCAAGCCCAGGGGTGGCTTGCGGTTGCCACAGTTGTTAAAGGAAAACTCCAACATTTTTGGAAATTAGCTTATTTAACATCTTCCCTGGAGTTAGACAAGAAGATACATACCTTTTTTGTCTCTGTGCGTGCATTTAGCTTAGGGAACAGTCGCTCCGTTAGCATAGCTTAGCTTCATCACTGGAAGTGAGGCAGATCCGGAGCCTTACAGTGTATAGTTTGATTGATTGATTGAAAAGTTTATTAACAGATTGCAGAATACACTCCAAATACAACTCCAAAACGTTCATGTAAACATGTTGTGACCTGTGTATTCACCACGTGGAGAAATAAAAAATAATTGAATTAGACAATTACGTTTTATAAGCAAATATACTCGGAAGTATTTTTTGGCCCAACCACTCCTCTCTGAGCGCAGCCAGTGATTTCAACGTGACGCTGTGTTTGTTTACATTCTCATTCATTCAAAAGATCCGAACCGATTGAAGTTTATGGATACCATGACTTGAAATCATCTTACCTTGACGAATAAAAGCCTCCCCAATTTAGAAAACAGTAATCCAATGGCTGGTATTGTTATATACCGGACGCTCTGAGCTAACCGGAGCTAACACAGATCAGGATCGTAAAGCATATGTAGTAGAATTCCATTCAAAAACTGTATTTATTGTACTGTATACCATGGAGCGCAGAATGGCGAAAATAGGACAGGTAATTTACACCCACTCCCCCCTCTCCTCACACTACAAGATTAGAAAATGCAGACAAAGCAACTAGGCAGTAAGCTAATTCAACCAGAAGACAGTCGCTGTTTTGTCTCCTAAAAAGGTGATAAAATCAGCGACTGTGTGGTTTCACAGTTTTAAGATCAAACAAACATCTAAGGGAACATCTGGTCTGTAAGGCTGAATACACAAACGGCCTGAGGAGCCAGACATAAACTCACAGGAAGCCTTTTGTGGAAGTAGTGCCTGCTATCTCGTTAAACAAAAGGCAGCCGAAATAGAATAAGATCAAAGACTTCCCATTTTGGCCTTTGGCCTCCCCCTTTTTGCCCAGTAAGGGTATCTTGAAACTGTTGGAAGAACGCCCACTACTAAATTCACTGTAGTAAATTAGCCTATGGACAGCCAGAGATATTGTTTCTCCAATCAGAGAGCTCGGTATGAGTTTGGAGAAACGCCCGCTTTCTGTAAAACTAGAGGCGGAGCCTAAATTGGATATTAGCAAAGACTCCGTGCCAGGAGAGTCAGAAAAAACCCGAACAGAACCAGGAAGGAACAAGAAACACACACCCTTTCTCTCCACAACAGACCCAGCAAGGAGGAGAAATCGACGCAGCAGAATCGAAGACGAGACGAGACGTGTTTTTAGACAGAGCTTTTTATTGAGAATTTAGACTGAATTCTACTGACCTTCGGCATAGCGACTGCTCCCGGTAGAATTCATTGCACCATTCTTTCAAATATTTCTTTTGTAACATCTAATTGAAATCCTTTTTTCATTAAAAACGGGTTCTTTTCAAACTGCTCAGATCTCGCTTCATTTCAACGGCCGCGCCGTATTTTCTCTCTGGGTAAGCAGTAACCAAGTTAAAACACTGGTTATCTGCATTTAGCACAGAGTGGATCCCAAGAGCTTGTAAAAAGGTTTAAATCACAACGCAGAAAGAAGTAGTAAATAGGGAATTTAAGCTGGGAATCCACTTCACATATATAATGACTTCCTTTCTGGGGTTGTCAAAATAAAAGTGCGACATTTATAGCAGCGGAAAATGTTTATTTTGTACATTATCTAACGTTAACACAAACCTAAACTAACGTTACAACTGCTGATGGAGACAGTGTCAGGGAGCAGTGAGGAGGATGCTACAGGACAGTGGAAGAAGAAATTACCTATATTTATTACTTTTTGGGTGGGGGCGCGAGTGCGGGGATTTTTGGCTAGTGAAAATGCTGAGTGGCTAGTGACTTTGGAAAACCACTAGCCACAGTGGCTAGTTAGCCAAAAAGTTAACGTCAAGCCCTGATACTAATGTATGTACACTGCAAGCAGGGCCGCCTGAGAGAAATGCGAGGCCCTGTGCGAGATTTAAACGCGAGCCCCCCCCCCCCAAAAAAAAAAAAAGAAAGAAAAATTATATAATTTTTTTTTTTTCATACAGTCAACATATTCGTAAATAATAGCGCTGCCCGAGGCTGGGCATGATACAGTCAACATATAGCAAGAGAGAGAGCGAGAGAGAGCTCCTGTTCTACAGTCAATATACAGTGTACAGAGAGAGAGACACATTGGAAAGAAATTGAAATGCTATTTGGCCCTAAACAGAGAGTACACAGTGGCAGAATACCTGAGCACTGTGACTGAAGATCCTTGACTAGGTACAGACTCAGCGAGCACAGCCTAGCCATCGAGAAAGGCCGCCATAGGCAGACTGTGTGTGTTAGAAAGAGAGAGAGAGAGAGAGAGAGAGAGCATGTGTGTTAGAGAGAGAGCATGTATGAGAGAGATAAGCAAAGATGACCCCCTAAAGGATATTCAACTTTTAATGAAAGAACAAAACAGAAGGAAAAGATAACTTCACAAAGGCAACATGAATATACATAGATCCAAAAGGACAAAGATCAACACTTAAATCCAAAGAGAAGAGGGTCTATACCAGAGAAAACAAAGCAGCAAGGAGCCAATGGCCGACAGCTAAAGGCTAGCCAGGTAGGCTACTGACACCAGGCCACACACAGCTTTGGCCAATGGCCCAACGCTACCCAAGCTACACAAACGACCAAGACAATGAATTCACACACAGTACATGTCGTATCTCCAAATGTTGTGAAGTAACATATGTTTTGCCTGGAAAAAAACATCGTTATTAACAAAACATTCGGGAGGGGAAGGAAGGAAGAGTGGGGTAATGTCATGATTTTCATTAATCTTACCTGCACCAAGGAACGCAGGGCGAAAGGCCGCAACACAGGTCTCCACGTTGACGAAAGGCCTCTCGCTGGCGGGACAAAAATAACCCCCTGCTATTCTCACGGCTAATGTCAATGGTCGTAGCACAAGCTAACAGCTAACTCAAGGCTAACTGATAGCATCAAACAAACGTTCCCAGCCGAGCGCAGCCGGCAGCTAACGTCGTAGCTAAACAGCTAACTGGCTAACAGTTAGCTCAACCAGGCTATCGCTAACCATTAGCTAACGCAGAAGCAAGCTATGCGGCTACATACAGGTGCTGACACCAGGCCACACACCGTTAGCTACTAGTAGTACTACAACAGCTAGTCGGCCAGTTTAGCTCCAGAGAGAGAGAGAGAGAGAGATGTCCACGGCGGGAATAGAATAGAGTTAATAGAATAGGTTAAAAACTCACCAAACGTCCAAGAGGATGGAGACAACCGCGTGGAGTTGACGAAGTTCATCTGCCAAACGACCATCCTCTTCATCTTGGCTGTATGCGCTGTCCCTAGGTTAGCTAACGCTAGTTAGCCTTTAGCTAAGCTAGCTACTAGCCGACATCATCATGGCTATACCATGACAAGGCTTCGGCCATTTGTCCCGCCAGCGAGAGGCCTTTCGTCAACGTTCCTTGGTGACCGACCGACTGATAATGACCGACCTCTTTCTTCGTCTTGGCTAGCATAACTAAGCATAATAGTCAAAAGCTGCACGCGCAAAATAGTCAAACGCAGCTGACTCACGCCGGCGTACTACACATGATGTAAGTAATCACTCCCTTCGTTGAAACCAATAGTATGTCTGCTGCAGAACCCCAGAGGCTGAGCTCCAATAGTGAGTATGTCTGCAGACCCAGGAACAAGTCAGACACATTCTACAAACGTGTCTAATGTGAAATATATAAGCATATAAGCAAAACTAGATTTTAGGTCTGTGATGAAAAAGGGCCTCGCGGGAAGGGGGGCCTCGCAAAAAAAAATAAAAAAATAAAATAAATAAAAATAATAATTTTTAATTTTTTTTTTTGCGAGGCCCCCCTTCCCGCGAGGCCCTGTGCGACCGCACTGCTCGCACACCCCCTGAGGCGGCCCTGAGTGCAAGTGCTTTTATTGATGGCAGTATGTTTTAGCCTAGGCTGTAGGCGAGCTGTATTACTACTGTGGCTAGCTAACTAAGCAGGTACATTGCTTAGCTGATTCTATGCTAACCTGTGTTCTCAATTTAGAAATAAAGTGTACAAATTATTTTAGGATAATTTGCACAATATATACCCATAGCACTTTAAAGTTCAGTGTGAATTGCTTTTTAAAGCTAACTTAAGAGTGGTAGTAAACTTAAAAGTGTGTTTAGCATTGGCCTATATTCTATGATTACAGAATGCCAAGGAGAGAAAGAAATCAGAAGAATATTAAAAAGCAGCTGAAAATGCTGCAAGAGGCAGCTTCTCTTTGAAAACTTTAGTCCAAAGCAATAATAGTAAGGGAGGAGATAAGGATGCAGGTATGTATTTGTAAGTCCTCACTACTAGCTATGTGTACAAGCTTGTCTCACAGAGCCATAGTTTGGATTATAACTGAGCATCTGGTGCTAACATGGTCAATAATGCTTATTTTGGACAGAAGATTTGGTCTTAAACATTTAAATTTACCAACCATAGACCCTTTTTATTTCAATCAAGGCAAGAGGGCTAGTGGTAGTGCTATATGACATATTATTTTATAATACAATTATAACATTGTAGTCTACAGTACGAATATTATATACAGTACAATTATATTACTATTATAAAAAAATATTATTTGCTCCACCTTAGATAAAGACAGTACAGACAATGAAGATGGAGATATTCAAGAGGGAAATGATGATATCAGGAAGAGAGATGGTGAAGAAGTGGAGGCAAGAGAAAATGCAGATGATTCTATGGAGAGAAATGATGAAGAAGTTGAGGAAAGAGAGAATGCAGATGATGCTATGGAGAGAAATGATGATGAAGAGGGTCATGGAGATGCTAAAAAAAGCGAGGATGAAAATGATGATAGGGAGAGAAATTATTAAAACGACAAATAACTTTTTTTTTTAACAAATGTTTTTATTTTCCCTTTTATAACATAAAACTAGACAAACAATACAGTAACAGTAACAATCTATGATAAATCACAGGACAATGACAGAAATAATAATAACAATAATGACAGTCCAGTAATTAAATCAAAATAAATGTAGATTAAAAGACATAAAAATAATAAATACAATACAATACAATACATGTGCTCTTGCTCGCTCTTCCTCACTCTTTCCTTCCCCTTCCCTCCCTCTCCACCCCCCCATCAGGACCCCCTCTTGGACTATACATCCACTATTCCATTTAACATCAGAAATTACAAGTTCATATGCTTCCCTTTATCTTCTCCACCACAGCTAACCAGATTGCTATGCTGGCTTTATTAACACCTAAAATTCGTGCAGTAGATATCTCTAGATAAATCACATCGAGATAGGTAAGAACCCATACCTTCCGGAAGATTTTATCCGGTTGAATCCAGCGTGACGCTATCAGCTTTTTGGCAGCCGTAAGACCGGACAAAATTTGTCTCTTTACATGTACAGAGGTTGATAACTGAGAAACATCATTCAACAACAATACAGAAGGCAGTATAGGTATGGTCAGAGATAAAAATTCTGATAATTGAGTGGTTACTTTTTCCCAGAATATCTTAACAGGAGGGCATTCCCAATACATATGCATAAATGTACCAAGAGCACCGTTTAAACACAAGGAGCATCGAGGGTCTTGTCTGAGCCCCATTAGGTGCAAACGTCTAGGAGTCAGGTAAGTCCTATGAACAAAATTAAGATTAATCTGTTGGTGATCCGGGTTGCGTGATGATAGACGAACGTTTGCCCAGACTTCATCCCAATCAAAATCTACTTCCAAGTTTGGGATATCCTTCCAAACCGAGTCTATGGGAAGGACATCATATGAGGACGTAAGTAAGTGACGATAAAAGTCAGAGACGAAACCTCTCGATGTCTCCTTTTCATAAAAGAATTTGTGAAATCTGTGGTGCTCAAGTGGAATCTTTAATGGGACTCCGTGAGCCTTTAAAGCTGCTCTTAATTGTAGATAGAAAAAATTAGTGGAGTTGGTGAGGTTAAATTTGTTAGATATATCTTGATAACTGCAGAAACCATGGTCATCGAAGATATCCCCCAATGTTTGTATGCCTTTCTTTTCCCATCTAGGAAATCTGATAGGTTGTTGTGCAATAAGGAGTAAATTGTTATTAAATAGGGGAGTATGACTGTGCCATTTATGGTGGTTAGTACACTTTTTCTGTGTGTCACGCCATATCCGGATCACATGTGTAATAAGAGGGCCAAATCTCAAGTTGCATTGCTTAATTGATAAGTTGGTGTAAACTATATCCTGCAGTCTATGTGGTGCCACTATGTTCTCCTCTAATGGTCTCCAGGATACAGATGCTTTAGAATCAAACCAGTGGAAATTCTGTCTAGAGTGGTCTTAAAGAGAACGCTTTAAAATAATAGTTGAAGTCTGGAAATGCTAAACCCCCGTCAGCTTTATTTCTCTGTGCAGTGGATCTTTTTATTCGTGGAGGTTTGTTCCAAATGAATTTATATGCAGCGGAGTTCAGTTAATTAAGTTAATTCTGGGTAAAACATCCATCTTAACTATTGATGCTCGGGCCTGTAATGAGTTTTTTTTTATTTTGACCACCTGCCGAAGTCATTTGTGATCCTATCTAGGAATCCGGAATAATTATACTTCACCGTTTGGCATATAGTGGGAAATATTTCAACTCCAAGACATCTAAAGTGTTCTACCATGGGTATATTTGCTGGGAGGATGGTAGCCTTCGCAGTCACATTGAGTGGAAGGAAGGCCGATTTTGGCCAGTTTATCTTAAATCCTGATAGATTGCCAAAATCATCTATTACTTTGAGAAGATGAGGTAGGGAGGTGGTAGGGTTTTGCATGAACAATATTACATTGTCCGCATATAAGCTAATGTGATGCTGTGTTCCCTTAATTGAGATCGGCGCTATGGACTGGGATTGTCTTATGTACTGTGCCAAAGGCTCTAGGGATAGAGCAAATAGTCCGGGACTAAGAGGACAACCCTGTCTAGACGAGCGCGACACAGGAAAGTGTGGGGAGCAGAATTTACCTGTTAAAATCATGGCCGATGGATCTGTATATAGTACTTTGATCATATTAATGAACCCCTCTCCTAACCCCATCCTTCTAAGTACTGCCCATAAATAAAACCATTCCAACCTGTCAAAGGCCTTCATCGCATCCAAGGATAGTACAGCTGTAGGAGGCGCGGCATCCTTGCTGGAATCTATCACATGCAGTAACCGTCTAATATTATCCGTGATCAGACGGCCTCTTATGAAGCCTGTCTGATCTGGGTGAACTAAAGATGTCATATGTTTTTGAAGTCGGATGGCTAGTACCTTAGCATACAGCTTGAGATCGGTTCCGAGGAGGCTTAAGGGTCTATAACTACCGCATTCGGTGGGGTCTTTATCTTTTTTATGTAGGATAGATATGAGTGCCATATTGACATCCCTGGAGAAGTTCCCCTCTTTGACTGAGTATAAAATCATATCAAGTAATAGGGGTCCAATTACATCCCAATATGAGAGGTACAGTTCGGGTGGAATGCCATCCCAGCCAGGGGCTTTACCACTTTGCAATTCAGATATAGCCTCCCTAAGTTCCTCTAGTGTAATAGGTGCATCTAACCGTTTAGCGTCTTCCTCTGAAAGTTTAGGTAAGTTAATTTGATCAAGAAATGTATCCAGTTTATTATGATCGAAGATCACTTCTGACTTGTACAGGTTGGAGTAAAACGTACGGAAAGTCTTGTTGATTTTTTTGGGGTCTGTAATAACAAGTCCCTGTTGGTCCTTAATGGCAGGGATATCAGCAAATTGTTCACTGGATCGTATCTTCATAGCTAGTAGGTGACTAGGTTTAGAACCATGAAAGTAATAATGTTGTCTTGTTCTGCGTATTTGAAATTCAGATTGTTGTCTTAAGATGGAGTTAATCTCCTTTTTCAACACTTTAATTTGAGACTCCAGTTGACATGAGTAGTTGCGTTGTAAAGAGGAGAACAACGAAGAGTGAAGCACCTCCAGCTCTACCAATTTGTATTGACGTTCCTTGCGGAGGTTGGAGGCAAAGACAGCAGTGTTGTCCTTGATAAAACCCTTTACCGATCTCCATAACGTTCTGGGGTCTTGTACCGAACACGCATTAATGTGCAGGAATTCACTGAGTTTATTTTTTAATTGTAGATTGAATTCATTGTTTTTCAATTGAATTGAAGCAGCGCAACAGCAACTCAAAAACAGCAATTAAAAAACAGTTCATACATAACATACATGTGTTAAAACAAGATGGACAAGTACACAGGGATAAAAATAGCTAAAATAAGACTAAAAAGAGCTAAAGAAGAGTGGTAAAAAAGAAACAAGTCCAATCATGAATGTGTTGTTAAATAATTAAATTAATTTGTTACAGTCCACAACCCAGCTCCTCCAGTTCACAGCAGTTGGCCCGTCCTGGCCCTGCTTGGTTGTGGAGCCTGATTGCCACCGGCACAAAGGACTGCCCAAAGCGCTTTGTGGTATGTCGGGGGGGGGATGAGTCTGTGGCTAGACATGGACCGCATTGCGGTCAGCTCATCATAGAGGGGGTGGCAGGGGTTCTCAAGGATAGCATGCAGCTTCCTCCTCGTCCTCCCCTCTGCCACCACCTCCAGACTGTCCAGGTCCGCTCCCACCACAGAGCTTGCTTTTTTTACCAGTTTGTTTATTTTGTCTGTGTTGGTGTTGCCCCCCCAGCATACCACAGCGAAAAAGAGGGCACCCGCCACCACAGACTGGTAGAACATCTGTAGCAGTTTGCTGCAGACATTAAAAGACCTGAGCCCTCTCAGGAAGAACAGTCTGCTCTGTCCCTTCCTGTAGAGGGCCTCGGTGTTGTCCGTCCAGTCCAGTTTGTTGTTCATGAAAACACCCAGGAATTTGTAATTCTCCACCCTTTCCACCTCCACCCCCTGGATGATGATGGGAGTTGGGGGCTTCCTCTTGCTCCGCCGATGGTCCACCACCATCTCCTTCGTCTTGCTGATGTTGAGCTGTAGGTGGTTTTCCTTGCTCCACTCTGTGAAGCTCTCCACCACAGCTCTGTACTCCTCCTCGTTGTCGTTGGTGATGTATCCAACGATGGAGGAGTCATCAGAAAACTTTTGGAGATGGCAGTTCCCGGAGCTGAAGAGGAAGTCTGAGGTGTACAGGGTGAATAAAAAGGGTGCCAATACAGTTCCCTGGGGGGCTCCAGTGTTGCAGATCAGCACGTCGGAGTGGCACCCCTGCAGTTTGACAGACTGTGGTCTGCCAGTGAGGTAGTTGAAGATCCAGGCCACCAAGTCGTCCTCCACCCCCATCACTGACAGCTTCTCAGCTAGTAGTGGAGGCTGAATAGTGTTGAACGCACTAGAAAAGTCAAAGAATGTTACCCTCACTGAGCTCAACAGTGTCGAGTTAAAGCGCCATCTTGGGGCTCGGGATGTCATTCTACTGAATGAGCCCTTTAGGAGTAAATAGTTGTGATCTGACAGTGCAATGGGCCCCAATTCAACGTCAAAGCTATCAAATAGTCTAGGGGATGCAAAAACATAATCTATTCTAGAAAATGTCCTGTGTCTTGCTGAGAAAAAGGAGTACTCTCGCGCCGTTGGGTTGAGCTATCGCCACAAATCATTTACTCCTGTATCCTTGGCCCAGGCCTGTAGTGCCGTAGAGGCCTGTTTCTGGTCATAGGATGTGGTGAGACTAGATTTATCAATCGAGGGATCCCAGATGGCATTAAAATCCGCACCAATTATAAATGAATACCCAGGGAGATCTAACATCGCTCTAGTGAGTGAAGCATAGAAGTTAGCGTCGTAAACATTAGGGGCATAAGCCGCTACCAAAGCAATTTTCCTGTTACAGTAATCTATCTTAGCAATAGTTACTCGGCCATCTGCATCAGACCATACGTCCAACAATTTAATATTCAACTTCTGTTTCACTACTATAGCTACACCACAGGATTTAGTTCCAAAAGATGAGTAGCTTATGTTTTGATATATTTTATCCGCCAACTTTACATTGTCAGCCCATAAAAGGTGCGTTTCACTTAAAAGAGCCACATCAACCTGTTGTCTTTTCATCCATGTAAGCACGCTTTTGTGTTTATGTTGTATATTAAGACCCCCTGTATTCCAAATCAAGATATTTAAATTAGCCATAGTCTAAACAGGTTGCAGTATTCCTGTGTGTAATTCATCTGGAGTAGCAGTTCATAATAGATATATATCCAACTGTTAAGGTCCTGTTGAGATCCGAGCTTGAACATAAAAACAAACATAAAATAAACATACATATAATCCCCTATTCCCACCCCCCTCCCACCCTTTAACACATTGGCGACCACGGTTTGCAGTGTAATATGGTTCTGGACGACCAGGGTTTGTCAACAAACCGATGTACTTTCTAACAGCTATATATATACTTTATAGTATTACTATCTGTCCATTCTCATTGTCACTTGAGTGCATAAACCGTGCCTTCATAATGGCTTAAAGAAAATAAAAATCCATCGGTTGGTTGTCATTTTATAGCAGTTTTATCGCAGTTTTCGCCTCGTCTGTTTTCTGGGAAACTAGATATGAGGCTAAAGGCTAGTCACGTTATATCAAACGCCATTTCTGTTGTATATATACGAATGAAATAAAACAAACTGCTTAGCATCCGGACTATTACAGAGCATCTATGGATGAAATGGGGGCGGTGGGGGACGCCGATCAGTATTATTGATTAGCAATACAGTGTGCGTTCAAGTAGCCATATTCACTGATCGATCGCTTGCGTGTTACAACAATGTCCAATCCGGCTGTAATTTGGGTGAATAGTATCCTACCGTCAGCCCATGTGATCGCCGGCAGCATTTCGTCATTATTCATCTGCATCTGGTAGATCGATATGTCCATTGGCTGATCATAAATCCCATTATTCCAGGCTGAAATCTGCGTTCGGTAACGTGATCAAAGATGGAGGATGTTCGGCTGGGATCCAGGCTCATATGAAATGCCCCAGACAGTAAAAAAAATTATTTTCCCATTCGGCCTCAATGATACTGCAGTGGAGCGATGGCGCCCCTAAGAGGATCTGGCCGGTATTGCATGTCGCCGATTTAAATCTGGCGGGTAAATCTGCAGAGTCGATCCGGGATCTTGATCCGTTTATTAATATGGAATAAAACAATAACAACTTGCCACGAGTTAACTCGTGGCTCTGGTCCTCAACGGGTGGAATCGAAACACGAGTTAACTCGTGGCTGGTCCTTAAAGTGTTAAAATACACAACCAGTATCCCCATATCGAGCAATTCAACCATAACTCCCCTATGCAATTTGCCATAGGGTCTAAAACTATCAATTCTACCATTCGTAGATTATTCTCAGTGGCTTGGCCACTCTCCCGTTAAATAAAAAAGGAGATACAAAAATAAAAGATGCCTCAAAGAGTAGAGTACATTCACTTAAACCTTATACGAACTTGGCTAAGTTTAAACACACCGTAGAAATAGAAAGGAAAGGCATTGGAGCTAAATTAAAGATGCCTCAAAGAGTAGAGTACATTCACTTAAACCTTAAAAGAACTTGGCTAAATTTAAACACATAGAAGAAATAGAAAGGAAAGGCAATGGAGCTATTGCAAAAGAAAAGAAGGAGGTTTAAATACGTGTATGCAGTACGTCCACCAGGCCAGGGGTGGGCAATGTTCCGCTGTGAAGACTGTTGTTTCCTCCGAAGGTGACCCATGCCGTGTGTGTAGTCCACAGAACGCATGTTAGAGTTCCAGAATATTCTATTTCATTTTAATAAAAGTGCCATTAGTCCATTGTATCAGGAGAGGGCGCTGTGCATCAGCTCGTCTGATATTCTAGCATCTTCTGTAATGTTCCATTATGTCTGGCCGAAGCCTCCAATATGTCAACAACAGGAACGTGCTCGAAATGTCAATAGATCTCGAAGTCCAATACAAATGTACACACATATGTAGCAGGGTGGATTATCCCTGCTTCGTGGGAACGGTTGCTGGCAGTCACAAGGTAGCTGGACACAGTAGAGCTCCGTCTGACTGCACCCTCGTCTTTGGGCCTGGAGCGTCAACCTGGGACCCGGTAGTGGGAGTGAATGGGGCCCGGGATTTACCAACCTGGTTTGGTACTCTGGTCCTCCTCGCCTCTCTGGGGCGGTCAGCAGTACTCCCCAACTCGCTCTCACTTCCCTGATTACCTCCTTGGGCCCTCCCACACCTAGTGACTGATATACTTAAATAGATTCGTCCCTCCCGCAAGCAGTACCCTCCCTTGATGACCACGAGAAACCTTACAATGAAAAGGGGAGAGTGGGGTAGGAAGGGGTTAATTATGTTAACGTTACCCACACCAAAAGAGTTGTTAAAGTCAAGTCAAGTCAAGTCAAGTCAAGAGTTTTATTTGTCACGGCATACAAGTATACAATGAAATGCGGGTGGTCTTGCCCGCAACGATGTGCAATACAGTGGTACAACATATAATAGAATCCAATAAAAACAACATTGTGCAATAACAGGTAACAGGTAACATGGTGTGACATCTCGGTATCTGTACATAGTTATTTACAGAGCATATAGGACATGCTAGGTAGCTTTGGTAGTGCAATACACTGTTACTGTTGCTATACTAATTTAAAGTGGCCTTTCCTTTTGGCAATAAGTGTGGGTGAGTGCGGCATGAGTGTGTGACCACTCATGTTAAAGTGTTAAAGTGGCTGCTAGTGCACAGCGTGCGTGTTGTGTGTGTGCTCATGTGTGCTTGTGTGTGGATAGTTCAGTGTTCTGTGGCACTCAATGTTCATTGTTCAAGGCTCTGATGGCCTGGGGGAAGAAGCTGAGCCTAAGCCTCTCTGTCCTAGTAGCTGGGGTTCGCAGGCGTCTGCCTGACCTCAGCAGCTGGAACAGGCTGTTATTGGGGTGGTGGGGGTCTTTCATTATTCTGCAGGCTCTGGATTTGCACCTCTTGTTGTATAGAACCTGCAGGGGAGGTAGTGCAATACCCGTGGTACGCTCGGCTGAGCGCACCACTCTCTGTAGGGCCTTCTTGTCCTGTGCCGTGCTGTTTCCATACCAGGCAGTGATGTTTCCGGTCAAACGGAAACATCGGAAACATCTGGTTAAACGGCTCATGGATAGACACGCACACAGAACTCCCATCTAATTCTAATGTTAATTCTACTGGTCAGTTACAATGATTTAATAATAGTGACCAACTGGACTGAAGTCCCACTATAGTTCCGTTTGTAACTCCATACCTCATAAACACGTATATTATACACCCACCTCTGGGTTAATATCAGGGATAATATACTTCAATGTGTTTGACTCATCGCCCACGTCTGGGTCTTCACCCTGTATAATACCTCTGACAGGCTTTAATTATACGGCAAGAATAATACCTCTCTAGGCTTTATTTATAATACACCAGGTCTGTAACCTCCCCACAGGGAAAGGGTTAATTAGATGGGAAAATATTATTAAACACAAACACGTTATCACACTCAAAGAAAATGAAAAGAAATCAAAAGGTGAGCCCACAAATACCAAACACAAGTCCTATGCTAATGCCAGCATGTATTGTTAATGGGGTACCCCTAGAACGGTAGTTAGCAACGTTAGCTTCGCCCGCGGGCCGCACCACACTGTGTAACGTGCAATAGAATCCGGAGCATTGATGCTCAATTGTACTCAACCCAAAATGGCGGCCGCGCCGCACCACCACCGTCCGGGTGGCAAGATGGCGTCGAACGCTCTCGTCGCGGGTGCCAGCAGGCGGGGCTGGAGCAGGGGCAGTAGTGAGCTGAGAGCGTGTGCTGGGTGTTGGCGACCTCTGCCGGTCGGGATGATCTCCCGTGTTGGCCTGAAGTCAGCCGGTGCAGAACGGTTGTAAACAGCCGGTGCAGAGTCGACGGCGCACATATATAAACTCGCCCTCACTCACACTGAAGCTACACTCTGGGTCCCAAACAGCCCACCTGCTACACGATTATACTGTGGCGCAACGGGGTTGACTATACCACCGGTCTTCTTCAGCGCCTCGCGCTAGGGTTGCACTGGAGTCGATATAGCCGTTAGCCGCACGCTAATTATACTGTCACACTGCTACTGTAACCCGACAACTATGGAGGTCAGTCCCGTGGCTCAGTCTCTCTTACTCACGCACTATCACGGATACTCTTAAGATAACCCGTCGCTCGCTCCGGCGGGGCTCTCTGGGGGTTCTTTAATGGGGCTATTCCAAAGCACCTCCCGTTGCAGCTGCAACCGTTCACAGCAACATCCCAAGCAGAAGAGGCTCGCCTTCCCTCTTCCGTCCCCATTTACTTGCTCCCCCGGCTCTCTGGTATGCTCTCTGCCTGCCACCGCCCCCTGCTGGTCGCCAACTAGCCACACAGGGAGGCTGGGTGAGTGAATATGGTCCAGCGATACTGTTCATAATCCATCTTCCAGCGAGTAGACCAAGGAGAAGCCTGCGTCATTGTTCGAGGGGATATTAATGGAAACTAATTAGAATGTCTTGGTACACAAAGGGGAGATAAAAGGCAAGTCAGCACATCTGAATAATAGGCATATTTTCTGGTTGCTACAAATAGTTTATCAAAACAATTCAAACGGACCAAACCCCCCTTATATCAGATGTAGCGAACCATTAAATAAAGTATCTAGACGATATCCAGCGTCACATAGTTAACCTATTTATGAATCAAGGTTATCAAAATTTATATGACGCCGTTTTGTGTTTAAGCCATAACGAAGTGTTCAGAAAAAACAGTATACTGTAGCCTATTTAGACAAGGTGACCTCCTTGTTCTTCAAGAAGGTTTCAGCTTCATCAGGCGAGGAAAAATACTTCCTCACTCCGTCTTTTTTGACAATGGACAGCCTCGCAGGGTACCGTAGGGTAGGTCTGAAACCTTGCCTGTAGAGTAGGGACATCAAGGTCTTGTAATGGGACCGTTGGGGGCAGTAATCTTCATAGAAATACACTGTTTGCCCTCTGTATGTCAGATTACCATTCTTCTTCCGTGCCTCTCGAATAATTCTTTCTTTTATTCCAATTTGACGTAAGCTAGCAATAACTACTCTAGGTTTGTTTTTGTTTGGAGCACCAATTCTGTAACATTGATCCACTTCAGGTGTCGTAGAGAGGGTCTCCGATCCCAGAATTGCAACTAACACTTCTGCAAACGAGATATTGGGTTGTTCGCAGCTCACGGATTCATCCAGACCTACTATGCGAATATTAGGTCTGCGGAATCGGTATTCGAGGTCGATTATCTTAGACTTTAGCTTATCGTTGGTTCCTTCTATATCCTCCTATCTTCCGTTATGGTCTTCTCCATTATCTTAATGGTGCCTTCGAGCTTAAGATGGGATTCCGTGAGCTTGACCTGGGATTGCGTTAGCCCTTCTATTAGCTTAGCAAGGTACTCCGTATCGGTTGAAACGTCATCTCTCTTTGGATCGTTTGATTTCTTCTGTGGCATCGTGGTTCTTTCAGTCAATATAGTTAGTTGGAAACCTCAGGTGATATATACCTACATGTTTAAACGAATTGTGGGTATAAAAAGAGGCTTTTAAAGGCAAAATATAAATAACGGGAGCGGAGCTGTTACACACAGCAACTACTACATACTCGACCCGGAACCGGAAGTCAATGACAAATAACTTGAATGCTCTCCAGTTGCCATTAAAATATCCCACTGATCCGGCCAGTATCCAGGTACAATATAATAAGTTTAATGGAGAGAATGGGGAAGATAGAGAGGGGGGAGGGAGAGATAGAGATAGAGGAGAGAAGGAGAGGACATGATGAGAGAAGGAGAGGAGAGGACATGAGGAGAGGAGGAGAGGACAGGAGGAGAGAAGAGGAGTACAGCAGGACAGAAGGAGAGGGCAGGAGGAGAGAAGGAGAGGACATGAGGAGAGGAGAGAAGGAGAGAAAGGAAGTCAACAGCACTCAAATTAACTTCAACTGTTAAACTGTTTTATATCCTGTAAAATATATGTTATAAATAGCTTTTAAAGAATAGGTTCACTATTTTTCAACCGAGACCATATTAAAATGCTGTTTCCCAAATATTTATATTCCTCATTGATATCTTTAGCATTGAGAAATGTACCACTGCAGCAATGGTTTAGGGCAGGCATTCAAACACCACTATAATCTACTTTTCAAACACCATGACAATGAGGTGAAATAAACATTTTAAAGGTGTATTGTTCCCTGTGTGTTTTTATCATAGAGGTGTGGTTATACTATTAATCTGGATTGTCTATGTTATTCTAATGTTAATCTTAATCAAGGATGAAGACTATTTCACCATACATGACGCATCATAGCTTTTTGCTCACTGATGGGGTCCCATGTTGTGCAGTAGGTGCCCTTTTTTTCTTTTCGCCCCTGCCCTTCAAACAGCCTGAGTCCGCCACTGCACCCCTGCCTGTATGAAGCTCACATGTTGCTCTTGAAAAGTGCTTTTTTCAAAAAAGGACAGCAGTGAATGCTTTCTGACACTTGGCCTCTAGGGGGCACACTTGCCCTGGCTATCAGAGCCGCCGCGTGTGTTTGATTGATTGATTGAAAACTTTATTAACAGATTGCAGAATGGGTACAATACAGTACAGCTCAATACACACAATTGTTAAGGGGATGCAGACCAGAGAAAGACTTTCGTCTTGTTTACATCAGGGTCCTGCAAACAGCCCTCCTCCTCAGACCAATTAAGACTGATTTACCGCAGTCATCCCAGTGTCTCCTTCGGTTCGGTCCGTCTGCGGTGTTAACCGTCTCCTCTCTTAATCTTGTAATCTGTTAAAAGCTGCGCGTTAAACAACAAACACTTCCCCCTCTCGTATTAAAGCAGAAAGTATGAGTAAAGCAGCGGAGAGGGAATTATTAAGAGCAGGATTTTAATGCTCGTCTGAAACCCGCTGGAATAACATGACTTTACAAGCCATTCTGAATGTGGTCATTTGAACGTTTTCACTAGTACTTCTATGTCAAGGTGAATGTGTTCCAATGTGCCGCTATTAAACGAGAGACAAGGGCGAGAGGACTGAGCCCTGGTCTCAATAGCATCCAGTCTTTGCAGAACCTGTTCCAGACGGCAACAGGCGACACAGGCGTTAAGTGTCATAATTTCACTATTTTCTGAGACGTAAATATGGAGACGTAGAGGTCAGAGGTGACCCGCGTAAACCCCTCCCCCCCCCCCCCCCCCCCCCTCGTTCAGTTGGTGCGGTGGAACGCACGTCAACTGTGGGGTGGAGGGACTTGAAACAAGTAGCCAATTCACACAGGAAGAGGTTACTGCAAACAGCCCCTGACTCCATTTCCTCTCCCAACAGAAACAGAAAATTAATTGTAATGCGACACAGAGGCCTTCTTCTCACACACCACCACTGAAGAAGAACGAAACGTTCCCCAGGGCTGCAGCGGCGGCAGCCGCAGACAAAAGGATTACAGGTCCCATGTTGGACAGACAACTGTACACACTGTCTCTTTCAGAAGGCATTAGAGCAGGGGTCGGCAATAGGCGGCCCGCGGGCCGACATTGGCCCGCCAGCAATAATTTCTGGCCCGTCAGATTATTTTGAGAATATGATATTTATTTTACGCGCGGGAAATATTCACTCTGGACGCCAGGGTGTCTTTTATTGTGAAGCTGTATCTATCTACCGGCATGTCTGACACTATAGCCAATTGAAATGCTAGAAATGGTCACGTGGACTGGGAGAACCAATGGAATAGTCCCACCAGGCCGCGTGTATATTTCCCTAACGCACTTTCACTTCCGCGTTCGAGATGCAGCGAGTAACAAAATGTGTTAAAAAAAACAAAACAAACATCTTTGGATAGCTTTTTTGCAATGGGGAAATATAACGCTTCTTTTAATAAACAGGAGCCATACTTAAAATACGGGTTTATCGCAACAGGTCGGTGATTCTTGCGTGCCGAGCCGACGTCCTCTCTGCATAATATGTGGCGACAACAACAACAACAGCGAGGCAATGATGACAACTGTGTTCAAGTTGGCAGATAAAGTAGCTGCATTCAACGCCAATCTGGAATTGGAGGGCGGCGAGTGGATATTGGACATGTTTCAAACTTTAGCAGGGATTTTGGAGGACTTAACAACAAACAAGGTATGGTGAGTCGTGTTTTCATGCATTCTGGTTCATCACCCGCCGCAGTGATCTGCAATAGCTGATCTGCTGTTCATGAATGAATGAATGAATGAAAACTTTATTTAACAGATTGCAGAATGGGTACAATACAGTACGGCGCAATACACACAATTGTTAAGGGGATGCAGACCAGAGAAAAACGTTTGTCTTGTTTACATCAGGGTCCGCCATTTGCGAGTGCTCGCTTATGCCTGTTTTTTACTGTTGTGAAGCACTGTGAACTGCAACCTCTGTATGAAAAGTGCTATACAAATAAAGTTATTATTATTATTATTATTATTATTATTATTATTATTATAATATTATTATTATTATTATTATTAAGTGTATGCACCCGCCGCGGTGCTGCATTTTTCACTATCAGTATATTAAATTAGCCATTGTTTTTGATCCTGGCCCGCCAAGCAAAGGCTTGGGGAAAATCTGGCCCGTGGCCAGACCTAATTGCCGACCCCTGCATTAGAGAGTGAAGTATATTAGAGAAAATACTTCCCAAAGGTCAGTGAATACCACGATCACAACACCAGAGGGAGCTCCACAAATCATGTTAAACCCAGATTTGGCTCAAACAAGGGACTAAACACATTTCGCAATTATGCCACATCAATGTGGAACGCCCTA
Source organism: Notolepis coatsorum (assembly GCF_963971535.1). Taxonomy (NCBI): domain Eukaryota; kingdom Metazoa; phylum Chordata; class Actinopteri; order Aulopiformes; family Paralepididae; genus Notolepis; species Notolepis coatsorum. The sequence goes on from NW_028170552.1 coordinate 32,587, forward strand.
CCCAAAGCTGTAAAGGAATGTGAATCACTACCCACTTTCAAAACCACTCTCAAAGAACACCTACGGGAGACTGCAATTCGAAACTGGCACCTGTAAATGTCCTAACCCAACCCCTTCCAATGTACAGTAAATGACCAAGTATGGTTTTGTCAATATTCCAATGTACAGTTTTGCTTGTACAGTGTCCCCCCTCCACCCCTCCTACCCAACCCCCCCCCCCCCAACCACCTCCAATGTACAGCCCCCCCCCCCCCAACCCCACCCTACCTATCCAACCTCCTCCAATGTACAGTTTCTACGTCAAATGTATATACTCTTTTTTCTTGGCTCTTTTTGTATCACAAACAGTACTGTATTTGCAAATTTGGTATGTCATAAATGTATAGATGTAGCAGTACAGTCTATCTGTATGTCGTGCGTGTCATATATGTTATGATGAATTGAAAATGGGGGACCCTGATGTAAACAAGACGAAAGTCTTTCACTGGTCTGCATCTCCTTAACAATTGTATGTATTGAGCTGTACTGTACTGTACCCATTCTGCAATCTGTTAATAAAGTTTTCAATCAATCAATCAATCAAGAACATTGGAAGAGACATGTTTAAAGAAGGCCACGCCCGTTCCCACAACATTAAACCGCTACGTCTCTCTCTCTCACACAAATGGCCGCCGGCCAGTCAAAATTTCATCCATGTCGGATCAAACAGAAATAGGCAGCCTAGAATAATATTTGATGGTCTTGTGTTCGGTCTTCGAATGTCTCACACTCACACACACACACGCACACGCACACGCACGCACGCACGCACGCACGCACGCACGCACGCACGCACGCACGCACGCACGCACACTCACTCACTCACTCACTCACTCACTCACTCACTCACTCACTCACTCACTCACTCACTCACCCACTCACCCACTCATACAAACTCACATTATATTTTGGACACATACAATAGGACTATGGTATTTGCAGTTGTAAATACAGTCTAGACTCTAAATCACTTGGAGTACTCAACCTCTACTGTCTTTAACTATGAGTGAACACAACACTAACTTACCATCTTTATATAATAAAGCACTCAACCTCTACTGTCTTTAACTATGAATGACCACAACACTAACTTACCATCTTTATATAATAAAGTACTCAACCTCTACTGTCTTTAACTATGAATGAACACAACACTCTAACTTACCATCTTTAGATAATAAAGTACTCAACCTCTACTGTCTTTAACTATCAATAAACACAACACTCTAACTTACCATCTTTAGATATTAAAGTACTCAACCTCTAGATTTAATTTGATTAATTAATAAGAATAAAATGTAATATAAATACAAAATATATAAAGATAAAGATCTGATCTGCACTGGATATCTGGGTGAGTGAACATGTGAGACATACAGTATGTATACTCATATCAAAAACATCACTATGCATGTACTGTATGTAGCCCCCCATGGTATAATATTCAGACTATATCCTAAATCTAGGTACAAGTAGCTAACTTGTAGCTAAGTCTACCCTGTACAAATATATAATACTCCATACCAAGTCTCAATTTACCCTGCATGGTAGATTAAACAGATCTCTGTCTTATCTATACATAATAAATGTACATATACAAATATGATTGAAAATGCGATATATGGATATGTGAGTACATGTGCACAGTGCATACAGAGTCCATACAGGGTTCAGTATTTTAAAAGTCAGTCAGTTCTAACAGTTCTAGCAGTTCTCGAAGCAGCCAAGTTAACCCTTTGTGAGAACTGGGGTCTGGAGCACAGCCCAATTGCTGAATACACGAGAGGAGATAGGAGCGGTTTCAAGGGTGTTTAATGAAATGAGCAACACAGGAATTGGGGGGAATAGAACGGGGTTATGTTCTGTCTTGTGGCTGCCATGGCAGCAGCGAGCAAGCAAGCGGTCCTTGTGCTTGTCTTGGAAGCTGCTGGGCTGCAGCGGGAGAACAAGTGTTCCTCTTCGGGTACAGGAGACGTCCAGGCAGGGATGGCGGTCCTTTGGGGCACAGGAGAGAACAGGTTAGAGACAGTAGGCAAATACAAGGTTGGAATCCAGCAGAGCTTTAGGCAGAGACGTCGTACCTGGGTAGTGGTAATTAATACCATGACAGCTTCTGGTCAGCGTCGAGGAGTAGAAGTAGTCCCCCCATCAGGGGAGGATTGAGTGCAGCTGTGGAGAGTGAGGTGCCTGACCGCGTGTGAATTAGGGGGATGGAGTGCAGCTGGGCGTATGAGGGTAAAGGGAGGGGTGGATGGAGAAGGAGAGGATGAGGAGGAGTGTGTAGTGGATGGAGAGGGGGATGAAGAGGAGCGTGTGGAGGACGTGAGGGGAAAAGAAGGGGGAGTGAAGTAGGCCCGTGCTGTGATTATGACAGGACCCCCCCCTCTACGAGCGCCTCCCGGCGGCCCAGGCTTGTCAGGGTGAGCCCGATGAAAGTCCCGGATGAGATCCGGGTCCAGGATCATCGGCCGGGAGATCCAGCTCCGCTCCTCCGGGCCGTAGCCCTCCCAGTCGACCAAGTACTGGAAGCCGCGGCCGCGTCGCCGCACGCCCAGCAACTCCCGGACCACGTAGGCCGGGTGGTCGTCTATCACCAGCGGAGGAGGGGGCTCTGGAGCAGGGGGAGACAGGGGACTGGAGACCACCGGTTTGAGCTGGGAGACATGGAAGGAAGGGTGAATGCGCATATGGGGGGGGAGCTGGAGCTTGACAACAGAGGGATTTATGAGGGACAGGATCTTGTAGGGCCCCACGAAACGGGGGGTTAGTTTCCGTGAGACGGATTTGAGTGGCAGGTCCCGAGATGAGAGCCATACCATCTGACCTGGTACATAGGCGGGAGCCGGGGTCCGGTGGCGGTCGGCGAAGCGCCGGTTCTGGTCCGCAGTGCGGAGCAGCGCAGCCCTCGTCTCCTCCCAGATCGTCCTGCAGCGGCGGAGATGGTCTTGCACCGACGCCACGGCGATCTCCTCTTTCTGGGCAGGGAACAGCGGGGGTTGGTAGCCCAAAGATGACTTGAACGGGGACTGACCTGTGGCCGCCGAAGACAGGGAATTGTGGGCGTATTCGACCCATGGCAGGAAGGCGCTCCAGCCGGAGGGGTCCCGGGCTGTCACGCAGCGGAGTGCAGATCCCAGGTTCTGGTTGGCCCGCTCCGACTGGCCGTTGGTCTGTGGGTGGAACCCGGAGGAGAGGCTGACCGTGGCCCCCAGAGCCCGACAGAAGGCCCTCCAGACCTGGGATATGAACTGAGGGCCCCTGTCGGAGACGATGTCTGCCGGGATCCCATGGAGTCGGAAGACGTGGAGTACCATCAGGTCAGCAGTCTCTGCAGCAGAGGGGAGTTTAGGCAGAGGGGAGATTAATCTGATAAAGTCTTTTTCAGGTATAATAGAAGGTACAAACAATAATAAAAGAAGCGATGTGTTTGTCTTTGAAAATTACCAAACAATATATATGTGTCTATGGTGGAATTGATACGTGTACTGTTTTAACCAGGATAAAATGTATCTCCTCTAATACGGGGAAGAGGAATGTCTGAAACAAACTTCCCCAGTTATCAAACTAGCCACAGAACCGTGATTGGATGAGCCAGTTGTGAGCGTCATAGGGATGACGTTTGTGGGAGGCGGGTCCAGCAGGTTTTTAAGGCACTGTGGCAGGAGGAGAAGGGGAAGAGACGCTGGGAAGACGATCCTGAGAGAAGAAAAACAAGCACTCCCAGCTCTGAGCCAGGGGATCGCTGAAGACCAGTGTTGCCTTGGCAACCCACAGCAAACAAAGGACGGGGCCTGTGTTGTCGGGATAACCTGAGACCACAAACACCGGAGAACGAGTCTGAGGGCATCAGCCGATCAGACAATGGACCAACAGCCAAACTGAAGACGATGATTCGATATAGAAAGAAGATCCAATACTTGTTTGATTCATAGTTTGTGTTTATTGAAATGGAATAAACACAGCTGCTTTATTCAAAACATCTCGTCTGCGCTTCCTTCCTGAAACCGAACAATTGAAATGCAAACAACGCAGAGTAGAAGGGTAAATACCACTATACGATCACAGAGACTATAGATATTAATGAAGAATACTTCACAGACTTGCGCTCTTTCATCTGTGTACACCCACTATTATCAACATTACACATGGATACAACAAGGACAAGACCACGTTCACTTAAAAAGGTAATGTTTGTATAAAAAGAAAGAAACAGACGAGTACTAACTGAGATTGACCCTGCTATAAGTCCCTTTAGCACTTGAAGTGCACTAAAACATCGTAATGACTTTTTATTTTTCATATAATGTTGGGTACATGCTCAGTAGAGTTAGAACGCACCCAGTCTTAGGGGCTGTGATATTTTGTTACCACACTTTATGCACATAGAAGTGCGGTGGCAGGTTCGCTAAGCTAATGTTATTAGCCGAATGCTCTAATGGGGGCCGCCATTTTAAGTTTAAAGTGATGTCAGCGATCTACGGTACGACTCGAGGGACAAAAGGGAATGTGTGTGTGACAAAAATGTGAAATGTGTACAGTAGGTCCCAGTGAGAATTGCAATCAGTGTGTACTGTGTATTTGCACTATCCTAATGTTCCTTTGTTGGTTAAAAAAAGAAAATAAGCAATTTAAATCAGAATATGTTCCATTCCATGTCTGACTATTTCTGAATCTATTGACCATTTCAATGAATGTTTGGTTACTATTGGGCTTCTAGCCTTCTACTGAACTTATTGTGAATCAGCTGATAGGGTTTTGGCTAGACTATACTTAATAAATAGAATTGCATTATTTACAATATAAAATGCATTTTTTTCATTAGCGAAAACTAGACAAAAATCATCAGTGTCCTGCGACTAAATCTAGACAAAAACAAAAAAGACAAAATCGAGACTAACACTGACTAAGACTAAAATGCTCAGACATTTAGTTGACTAAAACTGACTAAACGAAAAATAAATGCAGATGACTAAATATGATGAAAACGGAAAAGGAGCACTTGAGTTGACTAAGACAAAAAAACTAAAATGAAAATAGCTGCCAAAATTAACACTGAGAGGCTAATCTTTCCTATGACAAAATTACATCCAATGTAATAAAAAAAAGTCAACCAACGAACTCGATTCTTGTACCGGATCTCCTCTCTGGTAAACAAGAATACCCTGAAGACTCTGGCAGGAGCACTCATTCAAGGGTACTACGACTATGCTTGCACCTCATGGTACCAAAGCACCTCAAAGGCACTAAAAACTAAATTACAAACATCTCAAAACTAACTGGTCAGACTACTGCTTGACCTGACTCCTAGAACCCACCTCACCCCTGCCCACTTTGACAACCTAGGATGGCTTAGAGTAGACGACAGAGTACAGCAACTTGCAATGGGCCTGGTCTACAAGATGGTAATTTTGTTGGATATACACTGTATATTAATGCTTGTGTATCTTCCCAAAGGTCAGTAAATACCACGATCACAACATCAGAGGGAGCTCCACAAATCATGTTAAACCCAGATTCGGCTCAAACAAGGGACTAAACACGTTTCGCAATTATGCCACATCAATGTGGAACGCCCTACCCAAAGCTGTAAAGGAATCTGAATCACTATCCACTTTCAAAAACACTCTCAAAGAACACCTACGGGAGACTGCAATTCGAAACTGGCACGTGCAAATGTCCTAACCCAACCCCCTCCAATGTACAGTAAATTACCAAGTATGGCTTTGTCAATATTCCAATGTACAGTGTACAGTGTCCCCCACCCACCCCCTACCCAACCCCCCCCTCCCCCCACCCACCCAACCACCTCCAATTTACAGCCCCCCCCCCCACCCAACCCCACCCCACCCCACCTACCCAACCTCCTCCAATGTACAGTTTCTATGTCAAATGTATATACTCTCTTTTCTGGACTCTTTTTGTATCACAAACAGTACTGTATTTGAAAATCTGGTATGTCATAAATGTATAGATGTAGCAGTACTGTCTATCTGTATGTCGTGTGTGTCATATGTTATGATGAATTGAAAATGGGGGACCCTGATGTAAACAAGACGAAAGTCTTTCTCTGGTCTGCATCCCCTTAACAATTGTATGTATTGAGCTGTACTGTACTGTACCCATTCTGCAATCTGTTAAAAAAACGTTTCAATCAATCAATCAATCAATCAATCAATCAATCAATCCCCAATTTGGGTTGCGACCCGCAGTTTGAGAACCGCTGCTCTAAACCAAAGGTAGCGTCTATTTTACTTGTACTTTACCGAAACTCTATCATAAAACATGCGTTTATATCATCGCAACGAACCCCCCCCCCCCCCCCCCCCTGGCTTTGTGAAGAAACAAGGTCATATGTTTACCTTTGAAGTAGATTCTTTGAGTGTGAGCGCTGGTTTCAAGAAGAATTCAGACTGGAGATGGTTTTCAGAGGCAATGGCTCAGTTGATGAAAAAGGTGATTTAATTCAGCATACAAGCATAGGTTACACAGCAACAGAGGTCCATCCTTGACACAGACAACTTGGTTCTGTCGAGTGTGTCTGTTCAGTTCAATATGACTGCCTTATATTATGTGCTCAACCCAAATCTAATTCTGTTCTGTAATTGGCTACCACTACTGCAGTGGCGGCTCGCCACTAGGGGCGCTCGGGCGCCGCCCCCCCTCAGGAACTACCCTGGTCCTGGTTATATGAGAGAACAAGAAAAATAAGTTTTTAGTTTTTTGTTTTATAGCCCTATAAATAATATAAACATGTTTAAAATGAATTATATTTACTCATTTTAAGTATGTTTGTATTTCCAATGCACAATATAACGTTATTATCGCAATTAAAAAACACTCGTTTTCCAGAGCAGGAAGTGACATCACGTTTTTAAATTTTTTTAAAATTTTTTCGTATTTCTCGGCCCGGGCTATACGCGATAGCGCTCTGAGTGCGCGTCACAGTTTGATCGCTGTATCCGTCACAGCCAATCAGTGCATAACGCGTTGTGCGTTGAAATATGACTATTATGTTGGAATCCGGGCGCGATTTGAAGCGGTCTAGCCAGTAGCGTCAAGAATATCTGTAGCCGCATTTCGCGGAGACGCTCTCTGATTGGCCGACGCCAGTATTTTTTTCCGTAGCAGAATTTCACAGAGACGATCTCTGATTGGCCGAATCCAATTTCTAATGTTCCAATTCTAGGTTATTCCGGCTAGGTTGGTTCCTAGGTTGGTCCTAGGTTGGTCGGTGGAGATAGTTGTGTTGTTGTGAGAATGATGCAGGCAGCTGTTTGTCTTAGACGAGCGTGCCGTGACTGCAAGTTCTTTAGACTGTTAAGCTTAGGCACTCTTTCAAAGTTGGTTAAGGTTAGAGTTTGTCTTAGAGCATGGCGATAGAACGCCAGGTAGTTTGCAGTCTGTTCGAGCGGAAATGGACAAAGGAATGTACTTGTGTTGTGCTAACGAGCTAACACTTGGCTAACAAGCTATATGGTGGATGCAGTCTGGAGACAGACTACAGTGGACAGTGGTCTGGAATACATCATCAGTGGATTATACACGTTTATCAAGCTCTCCTGCCCTGGACGTTTCAACTAAACAGTGAGTCTCTCTCTCTCTCTCTCTCTCTCTCTCTCTCTCTCTCTCTCTCTCTCTCTCTCTCTCTTTCTCTTTCTCTCTCTCTCTCTCTCTCTCTCTCTCTCTCTCTCTCTCTCTCTCTCTCTCTCTCTCTCTCTCTCTCTCTCTGTGGTTAACGTTAACGTTTGTAAATAGTTTTTTTTAGGAGCAGTACTGTTAGGCTACTGCTGGCCATTCATGAAGCGAGACATTGCTGATTGTTTATTTATTTTATAACACAAGACTATGACTACCAACTGCCTAGCCAGCCGTGTATCAATCTTGGATGCAATAATAACGTTACCCTATGTCGATGGCTCATTGATTTAACTACTGCAGCTCTCTCGGATTGAAAATACGTGGATTATGGCTTGTTCAATATCGTCTATGTTTGAATGAATGAATGAATGAGAACTTTATTAACAGATTGCAGAATGGGTACAATCAGGGCCGGACTGGGGAAATAATTCATACCGGGAGATATAGCGCGAAATATATCCCCAGTCAGGCCACTTTTTAAGCGGGGGGTCTGGGGGTCCCCCACCAGGAACATTTTAGTTACAAATACTTAATTTCCTGCATTCTGGTGCATTTTAGTGCATGCAAATCACAAACTAATGAGCCAACAATTGCTTAGTACAATGTACTGTTATGAACCTCAAATAAAACAGTGTACAATGTGTGTCCCCCGTCCCCCCCACCTCCAATGTACAGCCCCCACCCAGCCACCCAACCCCACCCCACCCACCCAACCTCCTCCAATGTACAGTTTCTACGTCAAATGTATATACACTCTTTTTCTGGACACTTTTGTATCACAAACAGTACTGTATTTGCAAATCTGATATGTCATACCATGTATAGATGTAGCAGTACTGTCTATCTGTATGTCATGTATGTCTTCAATTTTCAAGTTCAAGTTTCTTTAATAGTTGTCATACAGAAGTACAGAATACTTTTATACAAAATGCTTCTTACTGTTGCGCTCCAGAGACTGTGCAAGACAAGATAAGTATGAAATAAAATAACATAGTAAAATTAGAGTAAAAAAAATGAGGTCACAGTGTTCAGTTTAGACATATGTACAATGTTCGATGCAGAATAGACGTAGTTACCATACAATATACAATACTGTGCAGTGTACTAATATACAATACTATATAGTGCAAGGCAGAAATGGAGAAATGGGACGAGGTGCAATTTAGGTACAATTCACAGTAGGTGTACGAGTTGTAGTGCAAATCCTTTATCAATAAATATAAAGTGTAAGTGTGTTTGTGTGATCTAAAGTGTGGAGAGTGGGTGCTGCAGTGTGTTGTTTGTTTGAGTGAGTGTGTGCGTGTGGGTGTGTGTGCTGTGTGCATATATGCACACAGTCTTATATGTTATGATGAATTGAAAATGGGGGACCCTGATGTAAACAAGACGAAAGTCTTTCTCTGGTCTGCATCCCCTTAACAATTGTAGTCTATAGTATCCATGTGTATTTGTGTAAAGTATTTTAAAATCTTTTACCCAACATTATAATATAATATATAATGCTGTATTGTATGTATCTGTGTGTATGAGAGAGGGATATGCACATGTGTTTGTGCATAATGTGGGGACGGGGGGGACGGGAGGGATTGTTTTTGTGTAGTTATCCTATATAGGTTTAAGAGGGGAGGTCGCTTATAAGCCCTTGGGTTTTTTGACCTTTCCTGCACATTTTAACTGTTCTTCTTTTTACTTATTTTATTCCAGAATGTATATTTGTAAGTGCGAATAACAATAAACAAATAAACAATTGTATGTATTGAGCTGTACTGTACTGTACTGTACCCATTCTGCAATCTGTTAATACACTTTTCAATCAATCAATCAATCAATCAATCAATCAATCAATCAATCAATCAATCAATCAATCAATCAAGCTAACATCCACGTGTTTATTTTTCTCACTGACTAACCTGCTGGTCCCTTGACTTTGGGCTTGGTGCAAGAAAACATTTGATAAATGTTCCCGGATTTAGCAGCATCTCCTGATGCAAGGGCCTTTCTTTTGTTTGCTTTCTCCCTCTCTGATCCACCCTTTCTCTTTCTTCCACTGTCCATCTTGACATCAATGTTACTTTCGCTCTATCTCTCTCCCGAGTCCCCACTTCACTACCTGGCTCAGTGTAACCTCGTTCCCAGCTTTATCTCGTGAGAGTGCCATCTCTGCCATTCCATTCGCCGTCTCCGCTGTCAATCAGTTGTATGGCCTGGTCCCGCCTCCACCAATCACATTCACCAATCACAGCACGGCTCCATTTGTGTGTGTGTGAGAATGCTCCGCGAGAGGGGGAGAGTCAGACACTACTCCAACTCTGTCGCAGACAGTGAAATCCTGGTTGTTCCCCCCACCCCACCCACCTATTATCAATGGCGCAACACGCAACACGCAACAATGGCGTCTAAGTTCAGTGGCCTGACTGTGGGCAAAAAATATTATAATAATAATAATAAAAAAAAAAAAAAAAAAAAAAAAATGTAATTATATATATATATTTTTTTTAATCTGTCCAGGTCAGGCCACCGGGAGAACTCCCGGTGCTCCCGATGGCCAGTCCGGCCCTGGGTACAATACAGTACGGCTCAATACACACAATTGTTAAGGGGATGCAGACCAGAGAAAGACGTTTGTCTTGTTTACATCAGGGTCCCAGATTTTTGATTCATATCGATAGTTTAATAGCTAGCCTTGGCTCGTTTAACAATATGCAAAATATGTGTACAGCCCTGTACTCATACTGAAGTTATTCTTGGTATATAATAGGTCTGATTGTGTAACGAATCGATTCCACGTCGCGCTGTGTGTGAGAGAGAGAAGGAGAGAGGGAGAGATCTGCCTGTGTTTGGAGACGGGCGAGTTTTGTTTCTAACTTTTCTATTTATATATTGTGTTTCAAGTTGTGAATTAGAGTCTAGACTATACTTTATTTGACTGGTTGTGTGTTGTTGTAGTAACAGCTGAGCGACTCGTTCATAAGAGCCGATTCATTGCCGTGAGCGTGAGTCGAATCGCTCACGTCTTGCCATGAGTCTGTTGCGTGGTACTGTACTGTACATGTTTGCAAAATGTTTGGTATAGCGCCCCTAGTGGCGAAGTACCCACCGGCCGCCACTGCACTACTGGCCAACTGGATGGGTGAGTTTCTGATGGCTGAACGTGTGTGAGTCGTCTATCAATTGGTCATGGGGTGTGTTTGATCAGATTGCTCTAAAAACCCGTTTGTCCTGTGCTGGTTCAGACATTGGTCTCTGGGAGGACACATGGAACAGAGTGTGTGTGTGTATAAGTGGGTGTTACATGAATCTAGTGTGTGTGTATATGTGTGTGTCTCTGGGATGGGGGTTTCTGTCACTCAAATGTTAATGACATTATACCTGGTGTGTGAGTCTTAATCTCTGTCACATGGATTACTGGGTGTGTGTGAGTGTGTGTGTCATTCATCAAGCTGGGACGATGTGTGTGTGGTCCACTCAACCTAACCAGTCCATCTTGCCAGTCTAGACAGTGGTCACTGAAATGTCACATGAGAGAGTGTGTTTGTGTGTTTGTGTGTGTGTGTGTCAACCCAATCAGGTTTTGCAAAGGTCAAGCTAAACCGTGGTCAACTTAGCCATTCTGAACAATGCTATGATACTGTTGAAATAACTATTACTAATCAATCAAAAATACACTATAATATCAAATCTATTGGCCATATGAACATAAATTGTTACTACACCTTTGACCTGGCAATAATATAGGTTTCAAGCGAGCAGCCGTAAGATTTGCGCATACACTGCACAAAACTTTACACACACTTTATCTCACCATCTAGAAAACCAGCCTGGATTTGAGTGAAACAAGGCAATGTTTAGCTTGGAATTGTGAAGGAACGAATGTAGAAACAAACTCTTTTTTTTACATGTTGGACTAGAAATAGTGTCTGTCAAATGAGCCATACGATTGTCTCCATAGCTATAATATAGAATATACAATAGCTCCGCAAAGATCGTGAAATATCGTGAAAATGGTCAAAAAAAGCTGGGGCCATGGGCAGTACAGATGGGGAAAGAGGGTGGCGCTCAAAGAGTTAAATATTATGGCCCCGCCCGAAGTGTATGATTCTAAATGTATCTTATTTGATGATAGTTGTCAAGAGCTCTCTTAGTGTGCTGCCATCTTGCTCAGCAGTCCAACGTGACTCCTACTTTGTATTTCTACTTGAGTTGTGTCATGTACCATGCTCAGGGTACAGACAAAACAAGGGAGATCACACAAGTACTTGAGGATTTTAAAGAAAGGTTATTTAATTAACCAATGAAAATATTTACAAAAGGAATTAAAGAATGAGTGGATCAGTAATATCAGTGATGTAGTGAGTGCATGGATGAGTCAGTGTGTGGTGTATGTAAGTGATGAGGTGAGAATCAAACAAACAAAAGGAGAGAGAGAGACAAAATGGAGAAGCCAGTCCTTATAGCCTTTGAGCTCAGCTGTGACTCCTCCTCCTGAATAGGTGTGTCTGTGATTGCCAGGCTGTGAATGACAGACAGGTTTATTCAGACACACAGGTATATCCCTTAGTCAACCTGTAGGAGAGGGATGGGGTTGTCACAGTTGCTATTTTAAATGTTTAAGTTGCTAATCAACATTGTTGATCCAATGATGAGCAAAACAACTGTGGTGCATTCGTGATTTCTTTTGGGTTGAAAAAGTGACAATGCTTTGTTGGTTCCGGCCACGTCTGGTCAGTTCCCCAGAGT